>NC_046157.1:148910731-149108677 GCF_011064425.1 Rattus rattus
CTTCAAGCTCATAGAGATCCGCCTGCCTCTACCTTCTAAATGCTGTGCACTACCATACCTGCTTTTGAAAATGTATTTTATGTGTGTGTGCTGAGGTCAAAGGCAACCTTTGGGAGTTAGTTCTCTCTCCACCATGTCAGTCCTGGGGATTGAAGTTGGGTCATCAAACTTGGTGGCCAGCACCTTTTTCTGCTGAGTCCTCTCCCTGTCTGACTTTTGCAGTTCTTTCATGCTCAGATGTGGGTCACAGAGGTGCCACAGTCCTCGGCCTGTGCATCCTCTGTCATAGTTGCTATTGCACTGGTCCATTTTGTTCTGGGTGATCTGGAGATGAAGGTTTGGGGCAGGGAAGCACTTCCAAGCTGGGGTCCTGGAGAGGGAGAGAATGTGTTCAGAAGAGGATGTGAGGACCACAAGATGACGTTTGTTGTCCCCCTGCTTTCCCTTACCCTGTGCTCTCTTCTGCAGCTGGACTCTGAAGATGCTGAGCCAAACTTTGATGAGGATGGTCAGGACGAGTACAATGAGCTCCACATGCCTGTGTGACCCTCAAGATGGTGGCCCTCCGAGACCCCACCTTGGTGACTCACCTCAGGACCCAGGGATGTGCCTGGAGTCACTGCCCATGCCAGGACAGTGGCCCCTTGACTTTCACAGCCCAGACGGCACCGGCTTTGAAGTCATTATAACACACTCCTTGTCTTGTGTCTGCCTCATTTTCTTGGTGCCACCAAATGTGGCTTGTCAGGCCACATTTACCTCTCTGAAATGTTACCAGGGTCATCCAGACTGGAAGAGATTTGAAGCAAGGGACAGAGAGGGCTTGAGGGGGAGGGGTAGATTCAAGACTACAGAGCCCCAAGCTGGCTCTCGCTGTTCCCTTCTTAGCTCGCTTGAGTGTAGTTGAAGAGCAGGAGGTTCAAGGTCTACTGAGGGTCACATGCCCATTAATCTAGCCCTGGATTAGAAAGGAGGGGACGAGGAGACACTGCTTCCCTTTAGTCGCTAGGGAAATCAGGGTGACTTTAGTCCTCTGGAGCTACAAAGATGAATGAAAAATGTATCTAGGAAGCATGGGTAGCGGCTCAACCCCCTAGACGCCAGGATGGCGCGGGGTTTGGGGCCCACTGGACCATTTTAGATTCTTCTGGCTTAAGAGTGAAGCGGTTCTAGGATTCCTGAAGCCACTCCTTGTGCAACAGTCTGTTTTGCCAGAAATAACCCTGGAGGCCTTGAGGAGGGTGGAAACAGGACCCAGTGCATCACGGTTGCTAGGTAACCAGCCGCCTGGCGCCTGCCGGCCTTGTATAGCCCTCTGGTGGTTGTTTTGGCGCACTGTATGCTCTGTCGGCTGAGTAGGGGAAGGCTGCCACCTGGCGGATCCGATTTAATCCCAGGTTTTATTTTAGCGGGTTCAGTTTCCAGAGGACTCTGGGAGGAGGTTCATGGAGGGTTAATGACGCCTTGGCATCACATGAACCTTTCCTTCTGGAGCTGGCTCTGCAATCCTATTCTTATCTGATTTGACCTCTCCTTTTCTGTCGTGGGTTCAGGCCTATAGCTAGTGCCTGGGGCAGGCAGGGGACACAGCACTTGAGATGTTTACTGCCTTCCTAAGTCAGAACACAGACTATAGTATCGGGCTGAAATCATGTTTTATGCATTTCATCCCAGTCTCGGATGCTGTCATGCCTTTGACTGGCTCCCCTAGCCTACGTGAAGACAAAAGTCTTGTTAGATGGACCATGACAAGGTAGAATGTCAAAATAACTCTGCCAAGGATCAAAACAAAGGTCAGAGGCAAAGCTTAGATGACAGGCGGGTGTGGAGCAGATCTCACTCACAGAGAGGGCAGGACCTTATCACAGTCAGACCTGGCTGACAGACTTCTGTGAAAGCCCCCTTGCTCTCCGAGCTTGGAGCCCTTTCTGGGTGTTAGCTGACAGCTGGCTCTTCTGTTGTTCTTCCTTTACAACTCATGAAGAAGCCTGCTTTTCCCAAGAGCCTTCTCGTGCAAGCAAGGAGGGCTCCATGTGGAGATGAGTCCTAGTCAGGGTTAGTGGCAGGTGACAGAGAGGTCCAGTGAAGTGAGGCGACCCTTTGGCCTCTGATTGAAAGGTGAGAACAACATGAAATTAGAGTCAGGTAGCCATGACGACCGATATGGAAAGGACACGGTGAGGATACTGGAGCTGCAGAGGACCAGCTGAAGTTTAGGAGGTCAAGCCTGAGCTGAACCTCACAGGAGACAGAGTTCTGGGGTGCGTGCCTTGAGCAGACCCATAGGGCTTTCTCCACAACCCCAAAAGTCACCAGGAAGGGTGCTGTGAGGTTGATTCTGTAAGAGATGGGCTGACAAGACCATTCCACACATCCAGGCTTGGACCTGGGTGACTAGACTGAAATGTCATTTGAGGATATTTGGAATTTATCCCAAGGTTGGTAGTCCCCATGTTTCCACTGACCATCTCTTGACTGGGCCTTTGGCCATATCCTCTCAAGGGCCTGGGACCTTTGAGGACATTTTTTTTTAAAGCATAGAGGGGCATCAGTAGAGAGGTGTTCTGTTCCTACAGCACAGCTTGAGAGGGGAGGGGTGGATATTACCAGGCAGCTGTTCTGGAGTATGGCCCTCCAAACACAACAGCTGCTGTGATGAGATGAGTTGTGCCTGCTTGTAAGAGAGCATCAGGAGAGGCCTGTGGGCTGTTGGCATTTCCCCAGAACAGGGCTTGGACAAGGTCATCAGAGACTGTAACGTCTTCTCAAAGCCATCTGTGTGCAACTCTGCCTTGATTGCACTTAGTGTGTTCAGGGGGCAGGACCTCAAGGTCTCGGGAGGTGCTAGGTCTCTAGCAGCTAGAGTATGTAGGCGGGGAAAGGTTAATAGAAGGATGCTTCATTTATTTGCCTATGTATGGGGAAGTCACCATCCATGCTGGGTTCCTTGCCCATGCTCTGTGATCAATCAACTTGCGGGTTCTCCAGAGTGAACTCTGTGGGATCCTACTTCAGTTTGTTGTTGGGACCTTGTAAGGAGTGGGTAGACTTTGTTTATGTCTCCTCAAGGAAAACCTTCTACCAATAGGAGTTGAGGAGGGGGGAGAAAGGTCACGGTCTATTAAACAACCAGCCCAGCTTCTATGGCTTAGGGAGTAGGCAGGTGCAAAGTGTTGGGGTCAGGGTGGGGACTTTACTCCTCTTCTTTGTAACTTTCAAAGTAAGATTATGGGCAAGAGTCACACCTTGGCCAAGTGTCCGGGTTCTCATTATCCTTGAACAAGTTTAAGTCCATTCCTGGCCCAGAGTTCTAACTCCTTTTCTTTGTACAAGGAAGGTGGCTGTCACTGTCCTGGTTCCATGCTGAGGATTCAGCTCACTTAAGACCGCTGAGGACCCTGTGACAGCTTCTGGCTGTCAGAGCTTGTGGAGCATCTGCTCGCACTGTCCTACACACCACCTTTAGGGTACAGAATCTGGCAGTAATGTGTACCATTTGGTAGGCCAGGTGACATCTCTTCTTGTATCATATCAGGTGACTCAAATAATCCCCACGACTGTTGACACTTGGCCCTCTCAAAGGGAGTTCTAAGCAGCAACGGGGAAACAAAGCTAAACTCAAGGGCACCTGTACCAAACACAGCCTGCTGCTCAGCTCTCAACGAAGCCATTGCTGAGAACCAGCAAAAAGCAGGTCTGGCAGTGCCTACCAGTGGCCTGAATCCAAGGTGGCAAATTAGAAAATGCAGAGTGAGGAATTTGGTTTCCAGATAAATTATTCAATCATTTGAATTTGATCCATTGCATGTCTCATCCATTGTGGGGAGAAAAAAAGCACAGGCTCCAATATTCATAGGATTTATGTTCTGTGAGGAAGATTTACCGTTTGAGCGGGCTGCTGGGATTATTTTCAATTTCCTAGGAACTGTTTCTTAATATCGAACGATGCTTTATCAAATGCTAACTAAGCAGACAGTCACTGGGATGTTCTCTGGGTGACAGATGAATCACAGTGATTGTAGGTGATGGAAAAGAGTTGCCCAGAGCTCATCCATATCCTGTGTCCTGGGAGAGAAGTGGAGGCGGGGCATAGCTTGGGTCAAGGTACAGTGGAGCATGGAGCTGGTGCAAAGACAAAAGGGAAGGGGGCTCTGAGGAAGTGTGCCTCTGAACCAGGCTTCTGCAGTGGCTTAGTGTCTCCTCGCACGCCACCAGACCCACCCTGCACCCATTGATTGTGCTTTCTGTGAGGTAGGCAGAGACTAAGTCTAAATCATGGAGGGAGGGATGGACAAATGTCAGAGTAGGAAGGACCACATGGTTCTAAACTCATCTCCTTTAGGATCCAGCATTGCCATGTGTGACACCAATAGAGCTTTCAAAGAATTACAAAGAAAGATCTTGTTTCTCGCATTCGTTTCTATTAAAGTTGCCGTTTCACTGTGGCTGATAGGAATAATGCCCTAGAGCCCAAAGAGGCAATGTGGACTTCCTTCCGAGACAGTTTGTAGAATTTTAATCTAGCAACATGGTTGCTCTGGCTGGAATAAGTCATGCCCTTAGCACATGCCTTTAATCCTAAACAATGCAGCTAAGATTAATTTCTATAAGGAATCATCCATGTTTGAAGGTGACGTCTAATTGAGGGACAAAGTGACAAATCAGAGAAAGATTTGACAGAATGAGTCAGAGATAGGATACACCCAACTCTCAAGGGAACAGCATAGGAAAGAGGAGCTATTTAAGAGCAGTGCAGAGAGAGAGAGAGAGAGAGAGGAGGTGAGTTGGAAATCAGTTGGGAGTGAGTGCAGTTGAGTTCATTCATGAGTTCTGTGCAGAGCAGCAGAGGCAGTTGAAGCCAGAGAATAAGAAGAAGCCAGAGTTAGTTTGGGGCCAAACAGAACAATTCAGTCAGAAGCCGAGAGAAGCCAGATTGAATCAGTCAGCTTGGAGAGGAGTTTGAGATGTCCTGAGCACAGTAAGCCTCTGAGATGGCAATTAGTGCAGAGAGTAGAGGTTGTAACAGTTGGAGAAAGAGATGTTGATGATGCTGTCCCGAGTGCCAGCCTGACAAGCTGACATTGGTGGGCTAAAGAGAAAGTACCACCATGTTTTCCAGTTGCTGCAGGAGATGAGAAAGGAAGAGTAGGAAGTCAACCTGCTCTTCATGGACCCTGGGTCTATCTGTGCTTCCTACTCTACTAATAGCTCCTCAAAATACCAGATCATGTTCTTCATGATAGCTTTGGTGGACAAGTCACAGATGGGGCATTTGTAGGTACTTTTTCCAAAGCCAGGATGACTGGAGGTGGTGTTCAGCTCTCTCTTCTTCCCTCCAGCCCTCTCAGTTTCTTAGTGTGTCGTACGGTCTCTCTGCATCCCATTCATCCAAAGAATGTAATAAAGCCTTGAACTCTTGCTGGGTGTGGTGGTGCACATCTGTAATCCAGCATTTGGGAGCCTACAGCAGTGTTTGAGGTCATACAATGAGAATTGTCTCAAAAATCAGGCGAGGGAAATGATGAAGTCCAGGAAGGAGTCTATGTGTTGATGAGCTTTGAAGCCCAGACTCAAGTACTCTCATCCTATCAATGTTTGGAGTACACTTTAAGGCCCGACAGGGATTTTGTCTTCTGCTTCCACTCATATTGGTTCTAGGTTCATTATTTAGAAGGAATTGGAAGTCCAGTGGTGCCTACCTGTGGAGTCCTTCTGTTTGGGATCAGCAGACTATTCATAAACAGGAGTTGTTAGCAAGTGGGTAGCAGCTTCCTGCTTCCCTGAGCCTTCCAGGTTCCGTCTGTGTAGTTAGATGCCCTGTAGACCGCACTGGTACATGTGGAGGGTGAGTTGGCAAGCTGTGACAGTTCACCATGAAAGACTCTGCTGCATCTTCACATTCTAAGTAGCCGAGGGAGGTTGTGCAGCTTTCCAAGTGCTAGGTAGAAGGAATCGAGTGGGTGAGAATTTAGGAAGAACAGACTTCTGGGAACCCTGAAGGGAACTCTAGCCTAGACTAAAGCCCAGGTGGCTAAGAGCACTGGAGTATATTATTTTAGTGTGTGTGTGTGTGTGTGTGTGTGTGTGTGTGTGTGTGTGTGTAAGTTAGAGAACAATGTAGGGGCGTTGTACCAACCATGTGGGTACAGGAATCCAATTCAGATCACAAGGCTTGGCAGCAAGTGTGATTATCTGCCAAGCCATCCTGCCGGCCTGTGAACATTTTTAAATGGTTCCCTTGTGTCAAGGCAAATAGCCATGGCCCTTGGCCCTTTCCATTTCAGGCACTGTTTCCCTAGTGGAGGAAGGCACACATATTGGTGCTTACGATGGCTTGACATTGTGTTTGGAGAGTCTGTCAATTCGTGGTTAAGTGTCTCTACATGTCGTAGAGAAAACTCAAGCAGTTCTGCAGCTGCAGGGTAAGGCTGAAGTAAATTTATAAGGCAAAAATAAGGGAGTTGGTGTAGAGAGAGAGCTGGACATTCAACAGGTGCATATGGCACAAACATGCACATGAGAATCATATGACAGAGGTGTCCCTCTCCCTCTCTCCTGTCCCTCTTCCCCTCTCTCTCCCGCTCCCCCCCCCTCTCTCTCTGTGTTAGTAGTGATGGAACTCAGGGGTCGTATATGCTAGATGAACTGTCTATCCCAACTCTCACTTTGACCTTTTGAAAAACATGCCTCCCTCAATCTCAGAGCATCTAACATAAAGTCAGAATTGACAGCTCCAACCTAAACTTGTATTTTTTCCGGTGAATCATTTCGGACCTCATTTCCATAACAGTTTAAAGTAATCTCTTATTACTGCTGCTCCTTGCTACCGAAATGCAAATGCACAGTTTGCATATTTATTTTAGAATGCCGCAGGGCAGGAACCAAGCCTATTTTTATTCTTCCCTTTACCGGGCAACAGAGGGCCACACGTGACAGTCTGCACTGCCCCCAGGTTGTGACCTGGGAGCATCCTTTGCTGGTTTTGCTGTCACTAAGGGCATTGTGACTGAGTGGCCAGAGCCTCAAGACTAGAAGCTGGAAGTCCCGAATCCTAGCTACCAATTCAGCTACCAATCGGCAGCTTGGGCTGTGCTGCCAGTTCCTTCTGGGAGATAGAGAATTTGGCTGCAGGGACTCTTGCAAGGACCCTGTTCTCCCAAATGACCTTGACCACTGTAGTTCTTGGGAGACGTAGGAAAGAGGCTGCCCTAGGGAATTAATAACTTCAGGAACTTCTTCCTAAAGCCGCTTCACATAGAGCAGAATATAGAAGCTTTCTTTGCTAGGCCCAAGAAAATCAGGAATTCTAGAGCCATAGAAGACCAGATAGGAGAAGGATGTGGGGTCTGCCATGACCTTAGAGAATGATTTGGGGGTCAGACTTAGGTAGCTGTAAGAGATGATCAGAATTCAACTAGATATTTTGATATAAAACCACCATGGTTAGTTTTAACATCCAGAGTTGTATGATTTTACAGGTAGCATATAGAAATGACAAAAAGTCAAAACAAAACAAAACAAAACACCCCGGGCTGGAGAGATGGCTCAGCGGTTAAGTGTACTAACTGCTGTTCCAGAGTCCTGAGTTCAAATCACAGCAACCACATGGTGACTCACAACCATCTGTAATGGGATCTGATACCCTCTTCTGGCATGTCTGAAGACAGCTACAGTGTACTCAACAACAACAACAAAAATTAATTAATTAAAAACAAAGACAAAAGACCCAAAAGGGTCTGTACCATTCAGGCACCAGGATATGCTGCTGGCCTTTTCACAATCTGAACTCAAGTTTTTGCGGCAAGCACTCTATCAGCTAAACGATCTCCCTAGTCCAAGGACAAAAGATACTTTAGAGATAAACAAAACACATAGTTTTATGCTTTCAGGGTTAAATAAACACCAAATCAGGTATAATACTTGGGTGGATGCTGTGGACTGGCTTGGAGACGGTCACCTAAGAGGATGAGTTGCTTAGCAACCTGCATCTTTAAATTAGAGATTGGCTCAAACTTGGGCCAGTCCCAGGGCTTGATGGCTCAGTCCACCAACTGGTCTAGGTTCTAGTCAGTGTTCTTCTTAGAACTCTGGCTTGTTAGCATCCTCAGTTAGTTGACAGGAAGTTACCATCTTCTCCGTGGTAGACATTTTAGTAGCCCTGGGAGCAATACAATTAAGACTGCTAATGTTCAAAGGAATAAAAACTATCATTTTGGTTCTTGCCTTCCGGCTTCCACTCTCTCCCCATTCTCTTCACCCCCCGCCTCTCTAAGTGCTCCGGTTGGCTTCTACTTCTCTTCTCTTCTCTTCTCTTTTCTTTCTTCTCTTCTCTTCTCTTCTCTTCTCTTCTCTTCTCTTCTCTTCTCTTCTCTTCTCTTCTCCTCTTCCTCTCCTCTCTTTCTCTCACCCCCTTCTGCCTCTACTGCCCTCTTGACTACCCTCCCCATGCCCTGACTAAACTCTATTCTCTATTAAAAATTTTACTTTAATCTCTTCGAAATAAACAATTGGTTCATATGTAATAATAGCTTACAGACGTATACCTTACAACTTATAAAAGATTTTGGCTTATTACAGTAATACATCACACTTAGCATTCTACTGTAATGTTTGTACTCTCCTTGCTATGTGTAATTCTTTTTTTTTTAAGCATGCTCACTTATTTTTTTAAATTTATTTATTTATAACATTTAAGTATACTGTAGCTGTCTTCAGACACACCAGAAGAGGGCATCAGATCTCATTACAGATGATTGTGAGTCACCACGTGGTTGCTGAGATTTGAACTCAGGACCTCTGGAAGAGCAGTCAGTGCTCTTAACCACTGAGCCACCTCTCTAGCCCGATTCTTTTCAAGTTGAAATCTAAGATTATATCGACTTTGTAACACTTAGCAGAATTTAAATTTCACTTTTTTCCCCTCAATTTATTAAGTCTATTTGAAAAATCACTTTTGTATCTTGGGAAGTTTGTCAGTCAGGTGAAGTATCTAAAATGGAATCAAATACATTAAATGTCACACTGGTTCTTGACCTTTTAGTTATGATCAAGATTTATAAATACTACTTATGATATTAAAGAGGTTTAATTAAGTGTATACATGGAACAAAGCATTAATCGAATGCCTCCTCAAAATGCTTACTGGTATTTATTAGCATTGTTAAATAGGACAATAAACTGGGCAATGGTGGCACGCACCTTTAATCCCGGTATTTAGGAGACAAAGGCAGGCAGATCTCTGAGCTCGAGGCCAGCCTGGCCTACAAAGTGAGTCCCAGGACAGCCAGGGAAACCCTGTCTCAAAAATAAATAAAAATAAATAGGACAATAAGATCCTTCATTTGCTTTATAAGCTCGAGGAAGGGCTATAGATGTCTAAATCTGTAAACTAAATATTAATTCTCACTTTTTGGCTTCTGACTCGGAGGAGGCTATGGTGCAACTTTCTTTGGTCAGCCCGAACCCAGATTCATCTGACACCAGCTGCCTCCACCCATGCCGCCCAAGTTCTACCCCAAGGAGATCAAAGTTGTGGACCTGAGATGCACTGGAGGCTAGGTTGGCACCACATCTGCCTTGGCCCCAAGATCGGTCCTCGGGCTTTGTCTTCAAAAAACAGTTGGTGATGACACTGCCAAGGCTACCAATGACTGGAAAAATCCCAGGTTACAGTGAAACTGACCATCCAGAACAGACAGGCCCAGACTGAGTGGTACCCTCTGCCTCTACCCTGATCCTCAAAGCCCTCGAGAAGCCAACAAGAGACAGAAAGAAGCAGAAGAACATTAAACGCAGTGGAAACATTACTTTTGATGAGATTGTCAACATTGCCCGGCAGATGCAGCACTGGTCTTTGGTTTGGTATCTCCTGACTAAGACTATTTCTCTTGCTTTAATCATTCCTCAGTTGCCTGGAGTTCTTAGTGTAGGCTTGAGGTATGGTCATCCTCTACCCCATCCCATGTTCCTGAGTTGGCTGGTGTGTGTGTGTGTGTGTGTGTGTGTGTGTGTGTGTGTGTGTGTTCACTTTGGTATGTCTATTGGTGTCTTCCTTGTTCATCTCATGATTAGACAGTCATGTTGGTGAGACTTTATAGATATAGAAGTGTTTTTTTTCCTATGTTCCAAATCCAACCTTAAGGGACATAAACACTTTCCCTCTAATAGGCAAAGATTCATTAGTGTAAGAAAGCCTGGAGAATGGGGAACTAGAGAAGGGAAACATGGGTTCCAGGGTTGTGAGATTGCTTCTTTCCAAGGTTGAGTTACTTACGGGACTCACCTCACTAGAAGAGACTTTGATTTCCTTCGCTCTTTTATTTGGGCTTAGAGAAGTTTTGACAACTGAGAGAGCTGGTCTAGGGTTTGGGCTGGGTCTTATCTTTCCATGCTGCTATAATAAAATATCTTAGGCTGGGAAATCCATAAAGCAAAGGAATTTATTTCTTATGGTCTTGGAGGCTAGGAAGTTCAATTCAGCAGATTCAGTGTCTGGTGCTGGGCTGTGTCTCTTTCCAAGATGGTACCTGTTGCTGCTTCCTCACACGGTAAAAGGGAGAGAGAAGGGACTAGAAGGCTTTCTCTGGCACAAGGGCACTAATTCCATTCATGAAGTCAGCACTGCCATGATGCACTCACATGAACGGCTAGCTCATCTCTTACACAGGGCCCCTCTCCAACAAGAATTTTGTCAAAACACCTATGTTCTGCAGGTTCTGAGGAGTGCCTCTCAGTAAGCCCTTGGAGGTTGCTTTCCGCTATGCTCTTTGCTCTACCTATTCATCTAGACATTTCCCCTGGGTGAGAGCAAGGTCGCACTGTGGGAGATGCTGAGATTTTCCTTCCTCAGGGGGTTTTGGGGCCAATAGGCAGAGGAAATGTGCATCAGTTCAAATTCTTTGCACTCATAGAAGCGGGCTCCAGCTGACTTAATTACAAGCAGGACTTTGGAAAGGGATTCAAAGAACTCCTGCACTGTAGGGACTCCAACTCAGACATAGCTGGTCAGAACTATAGCCAAATCCTATCAATATCTGGTGAGACCACTGCCACTGAGCTCAGGGTGCTACAGTCGAGCCCCTGAGAAGGATGTAACCTTTGCTACTTTGTCTCTGGAATGTCTACCAGAATTCTACCACCATCCTACTTCTCCATATTGCTAGCTCCTGGATCGTGGCCTTGGGTGGAAATACCTGACTGGACACATTTAGACTAGGTGTCTGCCAGGAAGGCTGGAAAGAGAGAGGCTTAGTTTCCATGATGGGCAGTGAGGCTGACTGTGAAATTCAGGTAGTGTTAAACTGGAGCCAGCTTACAAGGGCTCCTGTGAGAATTTCAGGGATCTGTGAACAGATAGCTCAATTCAGCTATCAACAAGTAAATTACAGCTATATAAATAAATTGTGAAGTACAGCTAAACTCTCTTTTCTCTTGTGTATAAAAGAAACAGAATTCTATAGGAAGAGACAAGAACACAGACTAGCTTACCCAAGGGACAGGTTCTAAAGCCTCGAGGGACAGTGCTTGGGTACATTCTCTTTTTGATTCATATTTCTTTTTCTTTTTGCCTTTTATTTATTTATATTTTTTGGAGCTGAGAACTGAACCCAGTGCCTTGCGCTTACTAGGCAAGCTCAGTACCACTGAGCTAAATCCCCAACCCCTTGATTCATATTTCTTCACAGTGCAGCTGAAGAAGCTGAAGGAACAATAAGAGGCAAGACAGAATCCTCAAAAAGAAAACCGCTAACCAACCTCAAAACCCAGGCTAGACCCACGCGAACAAAATACTCCAGGTGTGTGTCTGTCTTCTCTAGCTGAAGGAAAAGGTGACTTACAGCAAGGCAGAAAACATAAAGGTGACGATTCAAAATATCATAACAAACAAACAAACAAACAAACAAACAGGGTCCACTCCCTCCCAGTCCAACAAAGGTTGAGGTGCATGCTTAGACTTCCAACTCAGAAGGACTGTGACGGGGCACCTCAACACTCCTGTTAAAGAGGTGTCCCAGAGGCCAAGTGGGGAGCCAGTTTCCAGCTCCCTATAACCCCCAACAACAATGAGGTACCCTTCCCCTATCTCCTCTGGATGGTGTTGAGAAGCTTCATGGTCTTTCTGAGAGATAGAGTGTGTATTGTGTCTACATAGTGATTTCAAGGCTTCTCTACAAACAAACAAATGAAGAAGAGGAAGAAGCCATTGAAGCCATTGCCCCCGTACTACCAACAACCATCAGAACTGAACTGACATGTAGGGCACACTAACTTGGAAGCATCATGATACATACTCCTTTTGTGTTCTGTGTCTGTTCTGACCCTCTCGCCATTTTTGTCTCATTCTTCATGGAGTATGTACTAAGAGACACTATTCTGGACTATAAAACAAGTTGCAACCAGATTAAGAGAATCAGCATAGAACTTGTTCTCAAACACCGTGGACTCCAATGAGAAATCAATAATACAAAATTAACAGGAAACTCTCCAAACGTATAAAAGCTAGACAGGTTTTGAAAAATAGTCAATGAATCCAAAAGAAATCATCAGGGAAATAAAATATTGAACTAGATAACACTAAAGCTGTCATATATCAAAATTTGTGAAATGCAGCTATAGAAGTTCTGAGAGGGAGATTCATAGCTCTAAACATATACATGAGTGAAGTGGAACATGCTGGGTGTGTTGGTGTATTTCTGTAGTCTAAGAACTCTGGAGGCAGAAGCAGGAGGATGGAGAGTTTGAGGCCTGCCTCTGCTACACAGTGTGTTCAAAGCCTGAGCTACATAGATCATATCTCAAAAACCCAAGGACAGGGCTATCCTAGGCGTAGAACTTCTGCCTACTCTTGTTGTTTGAGTGAGAATGGCCCCCCATATGCTCATATATTTGAATGCTTGGTTCCCAGGCAATGGAACTATTTGGGAAGGATTAGGAGGTGTGGCCTTGTGTGTGTCACTAGGGGTGGGTTTCAATGTTGAAAAGCCCATGCCAATCAATCCCCAGTTAGTTCTCTCTCTCTTCCTCTTCATCTTCCTCCTTCCCTCTCTCCCCCTTTGCCTAGGGCATTAGAAACACAGCTCTAGAGAAATGCCTGCTGCCATGATCATGGAATCTAACCTCCAAAATTCTGAGCCCCAATAATTTTGTTGTTGTTTATAAGTTGCCTTGATCATAATGCCTTTTTATAGTAAAAGTAACTAAGGCTGGGTAGTAGTGGTGAATACCTTTAATCCCAGCACTCTGAAGGCAGGCAGATCTCTATGAGGTCAGTTTGGTCTGCAGAGCAAGTTCCAGGACAGCTAAGACTACAAAGAGATACACTGTCTTGAAAAATGAGAGAGAGAGAGAGAGAGAGAGAGAGAGAGAGAGAGAGAGAGAGAGAGAGAATAAAAAATTACTAAGACACTTAAGACACTTAATTATACTTAAGGTTAAGTTTGGTCCCTTGAACTGAAACAAACAAACAAACAAACAAACAAACAAACAAAAGAAAACAACAAACCCAAACAGAAAAAGAGGAATACAAAAAACAGGTGTAGTAGTACATCCCAGAGCTTGAGAAGGAAGGCTGATGAATCAGAGACTCACCTGAAACAGAAGCAGAGCTGGCCCTTGTTTAAGGAAGGAAAAAAAGGAGAAATGATCTCAAACCAATCTTCTAAGTCCTATCCCAAGAACTTAGAAAAAGTCTAGCAAACCACAGCCAAAGGAAATGGAATCAGGGAACTAGGGAGGACCCAGCAACACCGAGTAGCAGGGCGTGGTTCACCCCTGCAATTCCCAGTATGTGGGAGGTGGAGGCAGGAGGGCCAGGGGTTCAAGGCTACAGGGTGGCTTCAAGAAACAAAAGGTCCTCCTCACCCCACCCAAAAAACAAAACAAAATAAAAGCAAACAAACAAACAGTCCCAGGCTTGGGGGCAAGGAGGAAAATCAAATACGTAATATTATTTGCAGCCACTCAACTATATAAAATATTTAGGCATAATCTAACATATATAATCTATATGGTGAGAACTGCCATGCTGAAGGAAGAAATCAAAGAGGATGTGAATGAATGAGGAGACACACCTTGTTTATGAGCAGAGATTTCAGTATCATAAAGGCATCGATTTTTAAAAACATAGGTTCAATGCAATTTTTAATCAAATGCTAAATTTTTAGTACATATAGATAGAACTATTTTATAATTTATGTAGAAAAACATGGGAATCATAGTAACCAGGAGAACATGAAAAGGGAAAATAAGGGTGACTTCATCTACCTGAGTCCAAGAATTACTATATAGCTTCAGTAATCAAGAGAGACAGACACATGGATTAATGGAGCACAAACGGACGACCTGGAAATCGATCCGCAGACACATGTCTTACTGACTTTTGGCAAAAGGTACAAAAAATAACTTAAGGGATAAAAGACAGCTTTGTCAATAATGAATGACACAGTGGTCGCCCTTTCATAGGCAAACAAGATAAATAAAATCCTGGTATAATCTCAGTCTAGAAAAAACGAAATCAAAAATAAATCACAGGCTTTTTTAAATTATGGTTTTTTAGTGATTTTGTTTATTTACGTTTGTACATGTATCTGTGGAAATGTATGTGCATGTAGGGTGCGTGTGAGGGTATGTGTCTGTGAACTTACAGAGGCCAGAAGAAGGCATTGGTCCCTTGGAGCTGCAGGCCTTTGAAGGACACTGGGCTTGTTATGTGGGTGCTGGGATCCGAACTCTGGTTCTTCTTTTTTTTCTTTTTCTTTTTCTTTTTCTTTTTCTTTTTCTTTTTCTTTTTTTTGGAGCTAGGGACCGAACCCAGGGCCTTGCATTTGCTAGGCAAGCGCTCTACCACTGAGCTAAATCCCCAACCCCTCGAACTCTGGTTCTTATAATTGTTCAGCCAGCACGTTTTAACCTCTGAGCCATCTCCCCAGCTGTATAAAAGAATTGGTCGGATCCTTTGCGTCTAGACTAAGCAAAGATCTCTTAGATTTGACAGTGAAGACTACTGACCTGAAGCTTATAAGAGCTTAACGTTTTTACTCTGCAAAAGAATTTGATACGTGAAGCCAGGTGCGTGCCTTTAATTCCAGCACTTGGGAGGTAGGGGAAGGTAGGTCTCTGTGAGTCTGAAGCCAGCTTGGTCTACACAGTGAGTTCCAGGCCAGTCAGGGATACATAGTGAGATCCTATTTCAAAATGTCTCCTCCACCCCCTGCTGCTGATGACATGAGTGCGCGCGCACACACACACACACACACACACACACACACACACACACACACACACACACAGACACACACACACACACTACAGATAGATCATGCACTGTGTAAAGACCGGCTTGTGCTGTGTACATCAGAAGGTCATTCCGTTCCATTGCTCACTTGTACTCCAGTTTCTCCCTCACTGGAGGGCAAAGAAACTTATTCCGAATAGAGCACCTATGGGTCATTATTCACCATATTTTATGTGAAGACGCATCTTCATTTCTTTGGGGTACGAGTCCGAGAGTTTTATTGGTAGCTCAAATGGAAGTTGGACATTCAGGTGTCCAAGAGAGTGACATCACATTGGCAGCTACACATCACCTTAATAGAAATGAGCAGACAATGCAAGCAGATGGTGTTCCTTCTCTCTCTGTCTCTGCCAGTGTACCACTGTCTGCAACCTAGGAGGGTTCTACAGGCATAAGAAGTGGGTTTAGGTACAGACTGACCCTGGCTGCTGCCCAAATAATGAATGTTTACTAAAAAGTAGGAAAGGGTCTCAGACCATTGTAAGGGGAGTCAGAGCCTGGTCCTCTCTCAGACTTTTCCCCTGTGTTTTATTTTATTCAAGGGGCCAGCAGCCTGTGGTTGAGGTGGATCTGAGGGTGGATCTGAGGCATTGGTTCCTCAGGGTCTGTAATCTCATCTTTTGAATTTTTGGTAAAGGAATGGGAAGATAGTGAGTGTCTTAGGGTTTTACGGCTGTGAGCAGACACCATGACCAAGGCAACTCTTTTTTTTTTTTTTTTTTCTTTTTTTCGGAGCTGGGGACCCGAACCCAGGGCCTTGTTCTTGCTAGGCAAACGCTCTACCACTGAGCTAAATCCCCAACCCCAAGGCAACTCTTATAAAGGACAACATTTAATTGGGGCTGGCTTACAGGTTCAAAAATTCAGTCCATTATCATCAAGGTAGGAGCATGGCAGCATCCAGGCAGGCATGGAACAGTAGGAACTGAGAGTTCTACATCTTCATCTGAAGGCTGCTAGCAGAACACTGGCTTCCAGGCAGCGAGGATGAGGGTTTTAAAGCCCACACCCGCAGTGACACACCTACTCCAACAGGGCCACACTTTCTAAACGAGCCACTCCCTGGGCCGAGCATATACGAACCATCACGGTGAGGCTCCAAAAACATGGAGGCTTATGGATGCTCGGCTGCTTGACCTTTCCCCTCAGCCAATGCCCTTTGCTCATTGTATTCTCCCTGTCCACTGAATTCTGGTCCTTTCCTTAGCACTTTGATCTAGAGACCGAAGGCTGGGAATGCATCACAGACAATGGATGTATGAACACGGGACGTATGGAGTCTTTACCAACAGAGCTAACAAATTGGTACTGGGTGTACTCATAGTCCCGGCCACAGAGAGCGCTTCTGAAGGCAGAGTGGAGCTGACACAGAGGTGAGCTACAGGCAGGGTGGGCAGGCAGAGAGATAGACTTTGTTGAGCTGAGTCACTGGGACACCCCCGCCCCCCAGTTCCTGGTCCATTACAGCTAAATTCTAGCTCACTCTTTTTCATTTCTCTCGCCTGCCCTTCCCAGCCATACTCTATTTTTGACCTGCACAAACTATAGTTGAGGGTTTTTTTTTTTTTCTTTTCTTTTTTGGCATGCGCCGCTGAAAGAATTCCAGATAAACATTCTGTGAAGAGCTCTCCCTGGTCTTGACAGAATCTCTTCCCTCCCATGGTTCCCCTCTACCGGGAAATTACATATGCTGTCTAAAAGTGCCAGTCACATCTAAACGCCGCAGGGCAGCGTCTGTCCCCGAGAGGATCAGCCAACCTCAAGACAAGCCCCAGGATCTCTGAGAGGCTGCATTTCTCCTGAGATCTTTGGATGCCTCATTCAGCCACTGAGTTGAATCAGAGTCACGCTAACAGCATGAGCCTGCGGTTTATATCCTATAAGACACATTTGGACAGAAAGTTCCGTACTTTTTTTTTTTCTTTCCCTTTAGTATAGAAAAACATTCCTAAAACCAAGCCAAACGTTTCTGAGAAACATTTTGTGGGGATGAACCGATCTGGTGCCAAGACAACTCCGTCTCGGGCTCCCGTACTCCCTGATTTATTTTGGCACTGAAACGGTTGCAGTGCCACCCTTCGCCACCTTTTTTTTTCTTTGTCTACAATGGTGAAAGCTGCATACGGTTTATTTCAATTAGCTTAATTGTTTTTGGTGTTTAATAGCTAATTGTCTTAATTAGCTTCCAAAGCACGACAATGCCAACAACGGTAATGACTGCATCTTATCCATATGGTTACAGAAGACAGATGAGCTGTTTCCGTCCTCGGGCCGTGTCTGTCCCGGGAGGACAGGGCAGATTTGAGAGAGGAGGAAGACAGACATCCTCAAGAGGGCTGACCTGGCCTTGAAAGCAGAAGCCCGACTATTAAGAATAAAGAGGAAGTGACGGATGGGAAAATAAAACCAGAGGATTAAGGATTTATGGAGAATTCAAGTCATCAATTTTCTTAATGTAGAGACCATGGAATGATGCTGGGTGAATAAGAGCAGCGGCACATTTCTCGGGTCCAGCAGGCTATGCTGGCTTCGATCTGGAGAGCAAACATTCAAAGAACAGATGGCAAGACCCTAAGGATGAGAAATGTCCCATGGCACAATATGTCTTAAGAATAGCTGGCACCAGTCAAAACCTGGGTGACGTTCCTCTGGCCAGTCTGGCTCAGAAGTAGTTTCATAGCTAGTGCTTCGTATACACTAGGAGCTTACTATACGTTTTAATCAGCCGCTGTCTGGAAATCCTATAGGCTCGACCTTCAAAATATGTCTAGACTCTGATGCTCAGTAACTCCTTAACCACTGTGCTGACCTGATCCCCTATCATCTTTGACCTGGCCACCTCCACCAGCCTTAAAACTGGTCTTTCCGGGGCTGGGGATTTAGCTCAGTGGTAGAGCGCTTACCTAGGAAGCGAAAGGCCCTGGGTTCGGTCCCCAGCTCCGAAAAAAAAGAACAAAACAAACAAACAAACAAACAAACAAAAAAACCTGGTCTTTCTGCATCTACGGCAGATTCTTAAAGAGTTTATTCTTTTTAATATCAAGTTTAAAAAATGTATCTAATTTTTTATTTACTTGATAGGTATGAGGAGGAGAGTATGTGTGCCGTGGCACACGTGTGAAGGTAAGAGGACAACCCTTGAGAATCAGCTTTCTCCGTCTACCATATGGGTCCTGGGGATCACACCCAGGCCATCAGGCTTGGTGGCCAATGCTTCTACACACTCAGCCCTCTTGCTGGCCCCAGAATTCAGTTTTAACACAGTAACTGTCTTAATCTGTTTCTTGTCGCTATAACAAGATACAGGAGACTTGTTCATTTATAAAGAAAAACATTTCTCTGGCTCGTGATTATGGAGTCTGGAAATCTAAGAGGAAGGCATGGACTTGTGCTTGGCTTCTGGTGAGGGAGGGATTTCATGACCCCTTATAGAACAGTGGAAGATAATGTGTGGCAAGATGGAGTACACACCAGTGTGGCTCTCTCTGTTTTTATAAAGCCACTAAAGTTATTAAAGGGCCCTATACCACCCTCATAATCTTATTCAGCCTTAATTATTCCTCCAAGACCCCACTGGCAAATGCCATCAATTTAGGGACAAGTTTTCAACATAGAAGCTCTAGGGGGATGCATCCAAATCATGGCAACAGCTACAGGAAGCCATTTAAAGAAAAGTCATAATGCTATGTGACTTTTCTGAGCACCTGCTGGCAGCACCTGGGTCACTCAGAACAAAGCCTCACGATGGCAATGTGCAGCAAAGGCCTTCTCATCCTGTGTCACCTTTCTGACCTCTTCTCCATGCGCCCTTCCTTCCCACTTCCACTGTGCTGCGAAGTCCTTCACATGCCCACACGTTAGTGCCACATTGCTTGGGTTACACCTACCTGCAGGTATTTACCTCAAGGAGAATGGAAAGTCTAGTCCCTGTGTATCGCTTACTTGCTCGATGCTGGGATGAAACGCCTGATATTTGCTGGAGGCAAAGCTAAGGTGTGAGTCCTTGAGGAGTTGGGCTGGATTAAGGGAAGAGAAAGATGTCACTAGACTGAAAGGGTCACTAGACTGAAGGAAGGAGGGATGCTTCTAGAAGGAGTGCCTGGGTCAGCATGGAGGACTGGTTATAGGATGATTTTCAGGAAGGTAGTGGTACTCCTTGGGAGGTGTCTGGAGTAACAAAATACAGTGTTCCTGACATTGCTTATCGGACCTCTGAGCTATGTGATTCATGTTTGAAAGAGCAGGAATTCACTGTTACCAAAGAGTGTTACAGGGTATTTGAACCTGTTTCTAGTTAGGGGGCGGCTCAGCCATTAGCACTCACCATTAATCCCTCTGACTGGAATATACACACACTCCCTAAGTACACACCTTTAATCCCAAACAATGTAGGTAAAGTTAGTTTGAAGAAGGAGGCGGACATGTTTGAAAGTAATGTTTAATTGAGTGGCAGAAAACGTGACTTATCAGAGAAAGATCTGACAGAATAGAATATACCCGACTCTCATGAGAGAGGAAAGGGAAGCTATTTGAGAGACAGTGCAGAAGTCGGGGGCAGTTTTGCCGGGAGAGCTTTACAGAGAGAGAGATTGGAGAGACAATAAGCTGGACACAGGTGGAATCAGAATGAGCAAGAAGGAGTCAGAAGATTAGAATGGATTGCTAGAGTTAGGTTGGGGCCAACCATACAATTCAGAGGCGGAGAGAAAAGCTAGATTGAACAAGTCAGCTGCGAGAGGGGTTTGAGCCACAACAGCTGAGTTGACCCAACCAGCTAGAGCTCAGAGAGAAGAAGAAAGACTGAGCTTACGCAACAGCAAGTCTCAGAGGCTGAAAACATTCTAGGCCTAGATAAGATTGTTCTGGAGGCTAAAAGCTTCCAGGACTAGGCCTAGGTTAGCAGACAGAGGCAGTAAGTAAGCCTCTAAGAGGACAATTACTACAGGAGAATAAAAGTTACATTTACAGTCTAGCATGTTCTATCTGCCACACATTGTTCTAAGCATTTTATATGTAGATAATCATTCATCCCTTACTATTCAATGAGGTAGCTACTCTTACTATTTGGCCAATGAGGGGCCAAGGAGAGGTCAAGCAATTTGCATATGGTCACTAGGCCAGTGAGTGGTGGAACAGAATTAAACCATGCAGACTGGTTTCAAAGCATCACGCTACTCGGTTATACTTTGTGCCTACGACTTTAGGAAACACTTCTCTCGCCCTTGCTTCAAACAGCTTTTGGGGAGCTATGGAGGCAGAGTCCCTTCCTTCTGACTCTTGTTTTCCTTCTGTCCCTCCTCTTCCCTTCTTTACCCTCTGACTTCTGACGTTAGTACGTCAGCCGGGGAGTGCGGCCGGGTGACTTCGTGTCCTGTGAATAGATGGCGGAGAAGGGTAGTGTGTACTCCCAGGTCTGGCTAGGGTTAATTTGGATTTTGTGGGGCCTGAAGTTCATATTATCTATTGTAGGAGGACATGTCAAACATAGACACGGGGGAGGGGGAGACAAACAAAAGATAGAAAATATCCTTTTTGCAAATTTCATGAAACGACTGTCAAGGTGAATCACACCTTCCCCATCTTTAGCTCTTCAGAGAGAGAGAGAGAGAGAGAGAGAGAGAGAGAGAGAGAGAGAGAGAGCTTCCTTAACTCCCTAGAAACCTGTTTTTCACCCTGGATCTGGCTTTTCTGAGCATCCCAGAGGGGAAACTGGCCCAGCTGAGATTCCGTCTTCTGATTGACTTGAGTTCCTCTTAGGACAACAGCCAAATGGAGGAAGAGTCTCCTGGAATTGTTCTTTCTGACTCTCTGAGGTGTTGGGGTGGCCCGACTCCCATCCTAGCTTGTAAGGGGAGGGGGTCCCCATTCAGTCTCATCTGGGGAAACAGTGACTTATGAAAGACCAGGTGGTCTTACCAAGCATGGTTCAGTTCTGCTTGCAGTTCAGAATCTAACGCTTGAGAGGGAAGAGTTTGTGTCAAGGAGAAAACATTGATTATGAAAAGTTAATTGGGAAATGGCTGCTTTATTGTCCCGAGGACCACGTCAAGGAATGTGGATACATGGAAGGGTTTTTCGGGGGGTTGGAGGGAGGAAACAAGAGGTGTCCACAGGGTGAGCAGACTGAAGGCTACTTGCTGAGTCGTATATCCACCAAGCCCCATGCATATCCCTGCCACATGAGATAGTCCCTTTCTCCTTTGTCACACCTTCTATGTGGTACCAGTTGACCTAATCCCCAGAGCCAGTCCCTGAGATTCTGTAGACAAATGTGCCATCCCTCCCCTCCCTGAAGTGGATCATTACACTTTTTTAATTAAAGAAAAAAGATAAATCCATGGCTCATGCTTCAGTGTTATCCGAAGATCATCAGTAATTTTGAACAACTGACAACCGATTACGGAGTCTTGGGACCAGTGTGGCCTTGTTTTTCCTTGCAAAGTCTGACTCTGACAGTTAGTGTCTCTGTCATATGAAGGTCATTTTTTTTAGAGTTTTTTAAAAAAAGATTTATTTATGTATATGAGTGCTCTATCTGCATGTACCCCTGCAGGCCAGAAGAGGGCATCAAATCCCATTACTGATGGTTGTGAGCCACCAAGTGGTTGCTGGGAGTTGAACTCAGGACCTCTGGAAGGGCAGCCTAGGCTCTTAACTGCTGAGCCGTCTCTCCAGCCCTTTGTAGACTGTTTAATGCTGGACAAAGGGGAAACATATAAGTAGCTTTACTAGGGACAACTTACAAAGTGGGGCTGGATGGAGGAAGGCAAATGGGTGAGAGATAGGTGTTGTTATGATAGAACTAAAGCAATTCCAGCCCGGGGTAAGGGGAAACAAGTCCAAAGTCATGTTCAGCTACACAGGGAGCTCAGGGCCATCTAGGGCTATTGGAAACCTTGTCACAAACAAACAAACAAACAAATGAACAAATTAATGTATATGCTCATGTTTCCCTGGTAGGGCTTTGGGGGATAAGCTACCACGGGTCACAGTTGATGGATTTAGCTCTGTCCCCCGTGTTGGCTATGTACTTAGTTCAGCCTGTTTCTATACATCGTGCAGTCACAGAGTGGCTTGGCCTCAGCCTCCAGGCTGTCCTGGCCTTTTTAGAGTGTCTAGCTCTGTTCTCCATCCCTGTTGGGGTCAGCAAGGCCACGTGAGAAACTGATTCTGGTTTTAAAGACTGGCATGATCAACCTTTCTGGAGATGTTTGACAGGATGGCTTTTACCAAGAGAGGCAGAGACAAGCTGGGTAGTGATGACGGGACCTCAGGGCAAACCCGTGAGAAGTTGGAGTCCTAGGTGGGAAGGGTAAAGCAGATGTACACAGGGAAATCCGTCCTCAGTCACTGGACTCTGAGGACTATGTCACATGGTAGGGGCTGCCCTTGTGTGCACTGGATTCTGCCAACTCCGCTGTGTGGTCCTGCCTTGGACCACAACTTCATGATGGTTCTCCCAGAACGGACAAAGGCCACTGAGAGCATTCACTTGATATTCAAGTGTCCCCCACCCCCCACCCCCATTCATTTACTTCTCCCCCTCGATCAGAGAAAATTGACTGTAAGTGGCTACTCCACAGACACTCCTGCGCTGCAAATTAGAGCTAAGCCAGCAGTCCTGAGATTTACAATTATAACCTCCTGGAATTGAACTATTAACTAACCCAAACATGAGCGTATTAAGTCACCAGCCATGGCTTGAGCGATTACCAACGTCCCCTGTTCAGTCGATAATTTTAAAGCGCTTGGAATTGCTATTGCCTCTTCAATCATATCCCTGGACTGAGGTCATCTCTCCCTCTCTCTCTCTCTCTCTCTCTCTCTCTCTCTCTCTCTCTCTCTCTCTTTCTCTCTCTCTCTCCCCCCTCCCCCTCCCTTCTCTCGAGATACTCTCTGCTCTCCAAGTTTTCCTGAGGTCTCACAGGAGCCTGGATAGGATGTCTTTCTTTTGTCTTTTAGGAATTGTTTGACGAGGAAGGTTTGAAGCTTGAAGGTAGTGAAACTGAAAATCTAGCCAAGCTCCTTGTAATCCCCAACCCTTTAAGAAGGACTTGGGATCTGATCAAGAAGCCAGCCGAGCAACAAGCAGACTCCATCTAGACACGGACATGACGGTGAGTTGTAATGGGAACACTGAGGGCACTGGCTAAGAAGGTAAACCGGCCTTAACAGCAAGGTCCGCTTTATTAGCGTTGTGGAGAGGGGTCCTGTTCCCATCTCTGTTTATTTAGATATGTGTTCTCCTTATGTTTCCCAGGCTGGCCTTGAACTCCCACACATCCATCCCACCTGCATCCTGAGTACAGGGACTTAAGGCGTGCACCGCTGTGCCTGGGCCTATGTTTATTTTTATGGTGACTTTGAATCTCACATTCATAGACCATGGGAAGTGGATTGCACTTTGAAACAGTGGAAGGAAGTCTTTTTCTTTGAGAGCAATGTTAAATAAAATGTGAGACATCTAAGGAAGAATATTTAGAAGACAGTAGTGATAAGGAAAGGAAGATGGCAGTGATTTTGAACGTGGGACACGGAATGGAAGCAGAGGAAAGAGTAGACGGGCCATGGTGTCTGAAGGAGCTCTGGCACAAAAGACCCTAAGGTAAAGATTTGGCGGACATTTTTATATGCAAGTAATGACGTTTCTCCGGGAAGTGGCCTCTGCCTTCCACTTAGTTCTGTCTTTGTCTTTCCGTTTGTGGCTACACAGTGAAACCACTAGGTCAGTCTGACAACTGTCCCATCTCCTGCCATGTCCTCTCTGGCCCCAGGATCATGCAACCCTACTGTTTAGATGTGGAGGGTCTCAGAGAAAGTGCTAGATGGAGTCCAGGGCTCCTTGGGAGTCTCCCAATATTCGGGAACTTGGACTATGGGTGCCTGATTATTGCCCACAGTGATGAACAGAGTCACCAGCTTTTTCATTGTCCCAAATAAAGAGAGAAGAACTGCCCAGAGTCAGAAGGCCACAGCCAGTGAGTGTTAGCCGTGCCCATCCACAGGAGATGGCAAAGGGGACAAGGGCAGGGATCCCTGAAGGAGCCTTGTTTTTAGATATCATAGACAGGCAGATCCAGAAAGATGGAAATGTAGTCCAGGAGCTAGTCTGAGTTATTACAGAGAGGTGTATTTGGGGTCCTATAAAGAAGGTTAGAGGAAACGTAAGTCATAAATCAATAAGTCATATTGGTGATTAAATAAAGACTTTTGAAGGACCTCAAATGTGAGATCGTTCCACAACTCTATACCTTAGACCTCTAGAATGTTCCCGCTGGGGCTCTAGGTGGGATCCTCCCAGTACAGTTTGTGTCAGCTCTGGACTGGTCCTGTCTGAGAAGTGTTACGTATGGCTTAAGCATCCTTGACTTCTTTCTGTCTTCCTCTAGATCCTTGATTTGATCCACGTCCTTCCTGCTAGGTGGGCATGTTACAATTCTGAGATTCTTTCTCTAATAAAGGATCAATTCCTGTCTGGAGAAATACTTTGGTGGCGTGTGTGGGGTGGCTTATTAGCCCTACATGTATTTGTTTCTTGCTCGTTGAATAAATAATCAGACAATAATGTCACCACACATTTGAGTCGAGAAGGTCTCTTAATTTCCCGGGACTGCTTTTAATGGAATCCCTTCATGCTAAATATTTCCCCCTCCCCTGAAATAGCATGCTATAGTGTACAGGAAGATTTCCTATTCAACAGTGAAATGGCTGTGCTATTTTGATTACATTCCAAATCCATGGTAATTGTCTGGTTTTCCTTTTGTAAAGGGAATTCAGACACCTAAACACAATCACACCTCACCCATTCCGAGCGTAATGAAGGATTCTGCCAGCAGAACCCAGCACATCGTGAATAGCTTCTTTGTTCACGTTTGGTTGCCTCAAATCGTCCGGGATTCAGCGGCAGCACAGATGTTCCCAGCTGCTGGAAAATGAAGCTGGAAGTTAAAGCTGGTAAGGAGAAAAATACCTAATTCAAATTCCAAGAATGATTTGACCCAAGCCAATTTCTACTTGAGAAAATGGGGTCAACACTCCGGACCCCACAAGAACCACCCTGGTGATTAAAAAGTAAATCTCGAGGAATTAAATTATGTTGCAGTTCAGCCTTCATACGTATGCTTAGAGGGGAAAAAAACCTCACAGTGCATAAAAGGCTGTCGGAATAACTCAATTTAGGGATGGTGGCAAAGCCTTGCTGTGAAAGGGTTTTCCAGGCAGTGAGCATTGCTGGGGTGGGGGGTGGGGGGCTGCTGCACACGTCACTTGCTATCTGAGAGAAAGAAAGAGGACTTTCCGATGAATAATTTCATGACTTTCAACCACACACATACTGCTTGAAAATTAAATTATTTTAAATGAGAACTTCAAAAGGGCCTAACTGTTAAGTGAATGAAAAGCTCTCAATAGCTGCCTGACAGAACAAAGAGGCTCAGAGAAAAAAAAACAAAAACCACCAAACAGGGGTGGCAAAGGTGCCAGACTCTATTGGGCCAGGCATCCCAAGACACACGCACAAGGTCAGCTTGCTCTCTGATGTAGGCGTGTGTGTGTGTGTGTGGGTGTGTGTGTGCGTGTGTTGTGTGTGTGTAGTGTGTGTGTGTATGTGTGTGTGAGTGTGTGTGTGTATGTGTGTGTGTGAGTGTGTGTGTGTGTGTGTGTGTGTGTGTGTGTGTGTGTGTGTGTGTGTGTGTGTGTGTGTGTGTGTGTGTGTGTATGTGTGTGAGTGTGTGTGTGTGTGTGTGGTGTGTGTGAGTGTGTGTGGTGTGTGTGTGGGGTGGGTGTGTGGTGTGTGTGTGTGTGTGAATGTGTGTGTGGTGTGTGTGTGTGTGTGTGTGTGTGGGTGTGTGTGAATGTGTGTGTGGTGTGTGTGTGAGTGTGTATGCATGTGTGAGTGTGTGTGAGGGGTGTGTGTGGTGTGTGTGTGTGTGGTGTGTGTGGTGTGGGTGGTCTTTGTCTGCATGTGCAAGTGAGTGTGTGAGTGTGTGTGTGGTGTGTGAGTTTGTGTGTGAGTGTGTGTGTGTGAGTGTGTGTGTGTGTGCCTTAGCCTATTCAGGTTGCTATAACAAAATGCCTTAGACTAGGTAATTAATAAACAAGAGATGTTCATTTCTTACACTTTTGAAGGTTGAAGAAGAGTCTGAGATTAGGGGAAAGAGTAAATAGTAACCCCCCCCCCACAACTTGCAAAGATTATGGTGTTTTTTTTAGTTAGGTTTCCATTGCTGTGGTAAAACACTGACCAAAACCAATTTGTGGAGCAAAAGGTGAAATAATTCACCTCACAGATCATAACCATTATGGAGGGCAGTCAGGGCAAGAATTAGAGACAGGAAGTGAGTAGAGGGGTGCTGCTTACAGGCTTGCTCCCCATGGGTTACTCAGATAGTTTCTTATGTAACCCAGGACCACCTGCCTAGGGATGGTACCGCCCACAGTGGGCTGAGCCCTTCCATGTCAATCACTCATCAAGAAAATGCTCCACAGTGGGCTGGCCTACAAGTCAATCTGATAAGAACATTTTCTCTATTGAGGTTTTCTCTTAGATGACTCTTACTTGTATGAAGTTGACAAAAGACCTGCCGAGGACAGCATTTTATTTGTATACATACACATGTGTGTGCAAAGATCAACTCAGGGTCATCAGTATGTCCATGACCTTAGACAGTTCCCATTTATTTGTATTGAGAACACTGAAATCTGATCTTCTAGCTATTTTAAATATGGAACCAATTATAAACTATAGTTAACCCCAAACTGCATTTAGTCTCTTCTATGGAACACAAGAACCACTCAACCTTCTCACTTATTTTGGTACCTGTTGTCTAACTTCTTCCTGTCCCCCACTCTACCCTTCCCCAGCTCTGGGAATCGTTCTATTCTCCACTTCTAAGGGAACAGTTTTAAATACTATTAAAATTACAGGTATGTATGATGTATGTATGACTGTGTCATGGTGTCTGTGTGGAAGTCAGAGGAACATTTGTGGAAATTGGCCCTGAGCTTGTAGGTCCTGCAGATCAAACTCAGTTCATCAGACAAGTGCTTCTACCCATGAACCATGTTGCTGGCTCAAGCTCAGCTTTGTGTGTGTGTGTGTGTGTGTGTGTGTGTGTGTGTGTGTGTGTGTGTGTGTGTGTGTTTTTGTGTGTGTGTGTGTGTGTGTGTGTGTGTAAAAAGACAGTGTATCCCTGGCTATCCTAGAACTTGCTCAGTAGACCAGGCTGGCCTCACCAAGCTTAACTTTTAACACTTTCTCCTAATCTGTATTTCTGTTCCTGACACATTCTCTTTTTTCTTGTGAACTACCATGTGGTTGCTGGGATTTGAACTCAGGACCTCTGGAAGACCAGTCAGTGCTCTTAACCACTGAGCCATCTCTCCAGCCCCAAATTCTCTTAATTTAATGTCTGCTAGGTTCATTCACTTACCCCTTTTAAACAGTCACTAATCCCATTCATGAGGACCCTGCCTTCATGGCTTAACCACCTCTAAAGACTCTGCAACTCATGATTACACAGTAGCGCTCTCTCTCTCTCTCTCTCTCTCTCTCTCTCTCTCTCTCTCTCTCTCTCTGTCACACACACACACACACACACACACACACACACACACACACACAGAGAGAGAGAGAGAGAGAGAGAGAGAGAGAGAGAGAGAGAGAGAGAGATGACATTCAGATCATAACAGTGGATCTCAGGATTCTAGGGATAATCAAATCTCTCTTATCGCATTTTCCAGGTGAAAACACAGAGGTCAGAACAGGTGTCCCCTAGTCCCCTCCCCTCCCGTCTAGTCTAGACATGGCGTCCCAAGTCATGGCAGAAGGGAGAATTAATGATTGATGAACTGCTTTTGCCTGTGAGATTAGAGGAAGACAATGATTTATGTATCCGCCTTCCTAGCTGATACCTAAGTCTTAAAAGAGCACACCAGTGTCTTCAACTCAAAGAAGCGAAGGGAGGCAGGGGTTTCCAGGCAACTGGAACAGGATGAGACATTACTCATTAATATCCAACAATTGGATGTGAATTTATTAAGTTGCCCACTGAGTGTTGTGGAGGAAAAAAAGAGTCTTAAAGTTTTGCCTTGTTCTCTTCCAGAATAACTTGATATTCATGCGGCATCTTTAATCTTAATCCCTTTGTTAATAATACTACCACCACCATCATTTGACTTGGCTACTTGCTTTATCCAAGTTGAGCTTCAGGAAACTGGACACATGGGTATTTGCCTTGGGCTTCTTCTCCTGTAGAAAAGCTGGGAAGTTGGGAGCAAGATGCAGGTTCCCCAGAGTGCATTAAGTTTGTGAACTGGGAGATTGGGGTCTGATTTTCACTCACTGAAGGGGGAAGGCATTTCTAACAGCAGTGCCCTGCTGTGTGGACTCCACCTTTGCTGGCTTGCTCTGCTCTCAGGGATGCCCTTATACTTGGGGACCCAGATGGCAGCACTACCCCGGGGGAGGAGCAGAGGCTCAGAGGCTGATGGTAGTGCCACTGGGCAAACTTTCTGTACAGTTTGCAGATTACTGAAGAGCAGGGTTGTGTGTGTGTTTGTGTGTATGTGTGTGTGTGTGTGTGTGTGTGTGTGTGTGTGAGAGAGAGAGAGAGAGAGAGAGAGAGAGAGAGAGAGAGAGAGAGAGAGAGAGTCAGAGAGAGTCTCCTGTGTGGAGATAGGAGAGCAAGTTTCAGTCTGCCTCCCCAAACGCAGAGATATTTGTGGGATCAAGAAGCAGATGGTCTAAGACGTGGGGGAAGGTGATGAACTGAGGGAGATCCCAGGTAGTCAGTTCTCTGAGCACTCATGCTCGAATGTCACAGCTCCCCAGGCCTGTGTTCAGAAAACAGCAGTATTTTCTGTACCCTGAGGGTGAAGATTGGGCCCTTTGATGACAGAAGTTCACTCCTCAGGCCTAAGTGAATGACTGGAATTTCACCCCAAGCTTCCTCCAAGCTCCTGAAAAATAACTTCAGCAACTGTAACCCGAGCGTGACCTGTGGGCTGAGCTTACCCATGACCTGTAGAGCTGGAGAAATGACTGAAACCAGACCACGCAGGGTGAGGAGGCTTGGTCAGGTTGTCTTGGTTCCGGAGGGTGGGCGGGTGGCCCTGCTGGCTCCTCCTGGCCTGTGCCCGGGTCCCAGGTCCAGGGAGGTCACCAACAGCCACACTTAGAGGGTCCAGAGGATAACCAGGCCCTGCCTTTACATTCCGTCTTCTGCCTTCTCTCATCTCTATTCTTGGGCACCATAAGGAATTTCTCCCACACTGCCTTGTCATCTGTTGGTTTTGAAAAATTTATGAAGACTCTCATTAGAATTTAAACATTTTAAAACTTCATATAGATCCAGAATATTTTTATTAGGTTTAGTCTCATAGTTTTTTTGGGGGGGATATATTTGGCAATTTAAATGAGACTTTTCTTCTTTCATTATATTTTCAAATCAGTTGTGCGGGTAGAATAAGCTATTGATTTTCAGATATCCATTTTTATAGCTAGCCTCCTATTGAATTTTTTTCTTTTTCTTTTTCTTTCTTTTTTTAATCTTTTGAGACAGGACCTCTCTGTGTAGACTGGCTGTCTTGGAACTCCCTATGTAGACCAGGCTGGCCTTGGGATCTGCCTGACTCTGCCTCCTAAGTGCTGGGAATGAAGGCCTGAGCCACCATGCCAGGCAATTCTGTTGCTTTTAACTTGATTCTTCAATTGCCAAGTGTGGACTCAAAGCTTGTCGCAGATAACTGTAAAACTTCCTTTTTATTAATGTCAATGGCTCTGTTCACCTTTCTCTTTTTTCTTAGCTTTTCCTTGGGTTTCTTCTGCCTCTGATTTTGCTTATTACTTGAAGTCTAGAGCCTGACTTGGCCTCTCATTGTCCCTGAGGAGCAGGAGTTGCAGGTTCCAGGGGGTTCTTAGAATTTGGGTCCCGGGACATTGCAGGGCTAAGTTATTTTCTCCATTTGTGACTCATTGAGTCTGGGTCGGACTCTGCACTCCCTTTTGGGGATCTTTTTCCAGCTTGACTTGAATTCTTGGAGTTTAGCAAGAAGTTTTAGGAAAAAGAAACAAGGAAGGAACACACACGAAAGCTTACTGTTGTCTCAGTGTACAGGTTGTGCAATCAGGGATACACATCATGGGCATATTTCTGAGTAAAATTTTGCCTTTTAAAAACAGTGCTATCTAAATACTTTTTAGATGTTACTTGCAGAAATTGAACTTGAACGTGCTTACACTTCCAAAAGCGGGGAGTTTAAGGAATAAAAGCATAAGACAGAAAAAAAAGGGGGGGGAGATTATTGACTCCTGTGACCAAGTTGCAGGAAGACTGGGTGTCTGCTCTATTTTCTATAAAGACAGATTTTGAGGATTGACTTTCTTGAGGACTGACTTGCTACGAGGGTAGATTCCATCCGAGGACAGACTTCTTTGAGGATAGGCTCTGTCTGGTTGGTGGATGTCTAACACAGCTTTTACAGTGTCAGCAGCAGCTCGGGGATGCCATCTTGAAAAGGGGAACTATCTACTGAGTTCTCAGGAAGCGCCAATACCATCCTAAGCATATAAGAGACGTATTTCATGTAACCTTGGATTAAAGGCATAGTGCACATGTATGGGTGGTTATTAGGCCCATACACCCGCTGGGATTTTCAGGTCCTTGTGTCCTGGAACAACAAACCGGACTAGGGACACATGGACAGTGGTGGAAACAGTTTATTCAGGACGAGAGCACTTGAAAGCAAGGATGCGGATCAGAGAGGCAGGGAAGAAGATTGCAGGTTCAGTGACATCATCCCTTTAGAGCTACGGGCTTTTAGGAGCATTTACACAGTGCCTGCCCTTTCCTGTTGGAAACCTCAGGTTTTTCTCTGGCCTCTTCCGTTCCTTACCTGTTGCCCTTGGTGGTGAGGAGGGTTGTCGCTGATGCCCTCTGACCCTCTCTTCCACCCACTCTTCTGCCTCTGCATGATTATACTCTTCTTACCCACGAGGAAGTGGAGCCTTGCCAAGGAACGTGTGCAAACTCACAAAGCCAACGAAGAGGTTGGAGTTTAGAGATATTTGGCCCAGAGGAAGGAGGCTCTTGGGCCCTGCAGAGCCTCCTCTGGAGAGAAGAGTTCCTCTTGCCAACTCCAGCTGGAAACATTCCTGAAACCAAACAAGCTGTGATTGGTCTGGCTTGATTGTGTGCCCATGCCTGGCTCAATCACTGATATCAAAGGTACTGGTTGCTAGGTGTAGTCCAGTCTGGGCGCTTTGCTTTTCTCAGGGGTATAGAGAGAAGAGGTGTTTCCTAAATAAGGGTGTGTGTGTGTGTGTGTGTGTGTGTGTGTGTGTGTGTGTGTAGGCGTGGCTTTGTTCTGGGTGGGTGAAATAGTTAATAATTCTTTTTTTTTTAAAGATTTATTTATTATATATAAGTACACTGTAGCTGTCTTCAGACACACCAGAAGGGGGCATTGGATCTCCTTACAGATGGTTGTGAGCCACCATGTGGTTGCTGGGAATTGAACTCAGGACCTCTGGAAGACCAGTCAGTGCTCTTAACCACTGAGCCATCTCTCCAGCCCCAATAGTTAATAATTCTTAAGCACAAATCCTCCACTCTGGGTAGACCAGCCATCTCCAGAAGGTCTGAGGATATCAGGCACATTTCCACCTCCCCACTTTTTATATACCATCTTCTCTTTCTGAACGCCTTTCTCTCCCAACTTGACAAAGCCTGCTTCAGTTGAGGGATTGCCCAGATCAGACTGGCCTGTGGTTACATCTGAAAAGGATCGTCTTGAGTGTTGATAGGTGTGTGTGTGTGTGTGTGTGTGTGTGTGTGTGTGTGTGTGTGTGTGTCCACTGTGGGTGGTTCTATCCCTAGGAAGGTAGATGTGTGCCGTTTTGAGGTGGTGAGTGAATCAGAGAGAGCAAGCCCACAAACAGCCTTCCGCCACAGTTTCTGCTTCAAGCTCTTGTCTTGAGCTCCTGCCTTGACTTCCCTCAGTGAAGGACTGCGACCTGGAAGTTAAGAGATGGTAAACTCTTTCCTCCAGCAACTTGCTTTGGGTCGGAGTGTTTTCTCGCAGCAAGATGAAGCAAACCCAGAGCAAGTCTCTTCCCCTAAGCATCATCCAGCTCCCCTCCCTGCTGATTTGGAAGATTTGCCCGACAGATTTTCCACAGCCATTCAATTAGCAAGAAGGTGGTTTTATCTTCCAGAGGAAGAGAAGGAACAGCTTTGCTTCTTCACGTTTCCTGATCTCGAACTTTCCAACTGATGGAACTTTGCTGGGGAACAAAGTGGTTCAAGGTGCCTGTGCCAAGACATTAGCATATACTGCCCCAGGCAGAGACACCGCTGGGCTGCTCCGTCTGCTTCGCCAAGTTCTCTTATGTAACTGACAGCTGAGGGTGTTTTGAAGGGAACGCAGGGTGTGTCAAACGATACATCTTAATAGAGGCACCAGCCCGAGGAGCTCCCTTTTCTAAGAGCAGGTTTTTGCTGGAGGGGAACTTGGAGGTGAGAAACTGTTCTTGAAGGATGGGAAGGAAGGCAGGTGGGGTTAAGAGAGTTTTTAATCTGTAAAGTGCTGTCGGTAGAGGGTACTCTGTGGAGCTCCTCGAGGCCGGAGAGATGTTTACTACTGGGGGACTACACACTGCACTGGGGTTAGAGACCAGCCCTTAACTTGGCATACTGGTGGCTTTGGATATAAGCTTCAAACCTGGTAGTAATTTTGCTTATTTGATGAGGGTGGGGGTTAGAGAACGTAGGTCCAAAGTTCCTGGGGCAAAAGGGTGGGATCAGGACACCTTTTCCTAGATTCTAGGTAGGTGGTGTCTGCCTGAGATGGCAGAGAGTGGCAAGGACTGAGACAAGCTGATGTTTCCACTTGGTGCACTTGCATGACTCACTCTCCAGACCCCACACCACAGAGACTTTCTCCCTGAGCTCAGTGCTGTCCTGTGAGAGGCCATGTATAGGTGCTCTGGCTGGCCCTGCAAGCTGTAGTACCAGCCCTGTGAACTCAGAGCCATCCGGGGAGTTCCAGACATTCTGGAGGAGAAAAAGATTCCCCTGGAGTCTGTGACCCAGGAGTCTTCCACATAAGGAAGAAAATAATCAGAACAGCACCCCAGTTTGCCTCCTGATGCTCCACTTTAATCTCCTGGGCACTGGGATTACAGGTGTGCACTCTCACGCCTGGGTTATACAGGCACACACTGCTGGGCTCCTGTTTGGCAAGGGTTCTGCCCACTGAACTACATTCCCAGTCCCCAGTCAGAATCTTTTGATACCAATGGCAGCTGAGAGCCTGGGACCCTCTTCAGCTCCCTAGTTCTAGGAAGTGAGGTTCCACGAGGCTGGAATTCTTTCCAAATGCCTGAGATACCAGGCTACTTGGTATAATTTCATAAGGCATCCTGAGTGTACAAAAACAATGCCATCTTGTCCAAGAATATTTTCCCAGCTTGGAATCTGCTCAGTTCCCATGGCATTTGGGCACTGGGATCTAACCTATGAGTCTTGATGGAAAATTCCAATGAACCTCTCCCTCCCCGTCCCCAGCTATATTTAGTCTCAAAGAAGCAAGTCCTGGTACCTTAACTCCAGGATAGTCAACTACACAGAGGGCCGGAACCTAAGGGTTCTTCTTGCGTATTGTTTTGTCCCCAGTTACGGAGGGCGACATTGGCTTTAGATCACTGGTACTTGAAGGATTTCTATCAGCTAGTCCATCAACCAACAGTGGTTGGCTGACCACTCTTCTAAGTGTCAGTGGGAGGAATGAAGTCCCAGGCCCTGCTCTTGAGAACTGGTAGTTGGTTTGGAGAAAGGAGACAGATGTAAAGTAAAAAACACAAGACTCCTCCTCGACGATTCCCCGAGTAGTTACCATGCTCTCACTTACGAGACTGGATGGCAGGCACTCCGTGTTTTTGGTGTGTTGGGGGGAATCTGGGGATCTCTTTTACAATCATAGGATTGCAAACAAAGCTGACTTCTCCAAACAGGAAAACAAAAACAAAAGCAAGTGTGTGGGTGGCCACAGCCTCTGTACCCACAATAAATACAGGCTAGCAATTGCCCGGGTTCCTTTTTTGCTGCTGTGATAGAATGTCCCGGCTGTTGTTAGAATTACCGTTCTAATAAGTTGATACAAGACACATAATCCAGATATTTTATTTATAAGCCAAATGCCTAGATTGGGCAGATCTAGGGCTATTCTAACTTATTCTCCAGCTATTAAAGCATCTGTTACTTGCTATTTCTCCTGGCCACACAGTTCTGGTCCATGGCAGCTTCCTCCCCATCTCCGTCCTCCCCTCTCTCCCCATCTGCAACCTCCTCTTGAACCTCCAGTCCCCCCTTACTTCCTCCACTGCCCAATCACAGGCTGTAGCCTTTTCTTACTTAACTTCTCCCCAGTTAAGTCAGAGAAGGTTCACGCAGCATCACTTGAGCATCTTCTTGTTAGGGGCGACTACATCTAGCGCAACAAGTTTTAGCTATAGGGTACAAGCAGCATCAGACAGCCCACTACACCTGACCAAAGCAACTGAAGGAAGAAAGGGTTTATTCTGGGTAGCAGTACAGTCACGTCAGGGCAGGGAAGGCAGTGTAGCAGAAGCCCAAAGCAGCCAGTTGCATTACACACATCACCATGAGTAACGAGTATGAGTAGCAAATGCAAGCCAGCACTCAGCCCTTTCTCCATGTTACACAGCCCAGGGATTTGTGGTACCCAGAGTTAGGGTGGGTCTTCCTTCGTCAATGACTAATCAAGATGGTCCCTCACAGGCATGGCCAGAGGCCCCTTTCTAGGTGATTCTAGACCCAGTTAAGTTGACGGTGAACACACACACACCCCAGGAATACTATCATAATCAGCCCGACTTGATGTAAAATAGTTTAATATGTTACAAAACAGCTGTGATTTCTACCCTCATGCACACACAGGCGATACATACTATACTGAGCTACAGATGACTGTGATGTGATGTAGCTAGTGACAGGGGCCCGCAATGTGATATAAAACCTGGGACTTCTACGGTTGATAACATCATGCTGATGGTGACTATTTCTGGGGACAGGCGTGCTTACATTCATAACAGACAGAGGCCGGATTTTAGTTAGTGGTTATAAGGGGGTGCATGGTCTGTAGCAAATTTGCAAATGATAACAAAAATTGAAGCTGACCTTGCTCATATCACCACCACTTTTAAACAACCCAGTGACAAATGACTCAAGCCCCCGAGGTTCCAAGGATTCCCACTGCCTGCTCCCACACCCTGGTTATGCATTGGGTCCATATGGAATTCTTTCCCTTACCAATTCTCAGACCTCTGGCTTCTGCCCATGGTCCCCTCAGAGATCTGTGGACTCTAGGTTACACACTCCTATTGAATGCTGCTTCACAGACTAAGAGGTAGGCTTTGGAATTAGGTGGATCTGAGGTTCGCTTGGATGTGCTAGTTAGTCCTAGAGGAAGAAACAAGTCTAAGGTCTCAAACCCAGGAGGAAAAGCTGAGTTGCCTATTAACAGAGTAAAGTTGGCCACCGAGTTCTCCCTGCATCCCTCAGTCCTTACCTGTTACAAGGCCCTCCTGGCTGGCATATCCCTCCTCTACTCTAGACTTCTTCAGCTCAGGGGCTGGACTGCTCTTCCCTATAGAATCTAGCCATTTCAGTCACAAGGCCTTTCCCTCTCCTCTACCCTCCTGGCCTGTTTGTCTGACTCTCCCCTCCCGCATCTCCTCACGTGGTCCAGTTCAGTCTAGTCATGTTTTCTCCAGACTCTCCCAGATGTCCTGCCTCTGACTATGCTCTCCCATTTATCTACAATAAACCTCCTTCCCCACCATTCCTGGGACCAGTCATTTTCCTTTCCTTTTTATTTCTTTTTTTCATTCAACAACCATTCTGAGAAACACTTTCTTTCTTTGGAAGAAGGGGTATAGGAACGGTGCTGGTGCGGGGAACACTGTATCCAGCTTGTGGAGGCACCTTCATTGGTGGAGACCCACGTTGATGGTCTTTGTGATGATTTGCCCTGTCAGTGGTGTTGAGTTTGTTTTATTAGGTGAGAAACGAAGCCCTCCTTTCTGTCAAGGGTGCTCTGAGGCTCTCCTGCTGCCCACACATGGAGAACCTGATGAGTGTTTTCTGTATGTTTTCCTGCCATGGTGGACTCTGGGTCACACTCCAGGATTGCCTGCCAGCCTTGCTCGGTAGTCCGGGAGGGCTCTTCTGGACCAACTGGAACATGCTGGTTCCTCAGCTCAATAGGAGGCTCCTGGCGCTCTCTAGTTGGGACTCTGGAAGTTTTCCTGGCCTGTCACATTAGTAAATAGTAAGCAAAGTGAGGTAACACAGATGCAAGACAACCCTGTGCTCGGAAGGGACTTTTTACCACTATAGTTAACAAGCCCTATGCTAAGGAGATGGGTTAGTGACTTAGCACTTGCCACACAAGCTTAAGGACTCCAGTTTCCCAGAAGCCATGAAAATCCCCCGGGGGTGTGGCTGCCCACCGGTAATTTCAGCCTCAGAAGGCAGAGATGGGATCCCCAGAGCATGCTGGGTAACAGGCCTGGGTTGACTCAAAGGGCTTCCTCACTGACTAAGGTGGGAGAGCAATGGAAGATGGCTCCTGACAGGCAAGTGCACCCATGTGCCGCAGATCCACTCCCACACACGCCCGCATAAAGAACACACACAGGAAAATGGAAGATGGGGTGTCACGGTTGAAACGAGCTCTCTCTGGATTGTGTTTCTTTCGGAGCAGCTCTACCTCAATTCTCAGGGCCGGGGCCTCTCTTTGTCCTTTGTTGCTCCTTGCCGAGCCCTTAGCGTTCACACACAGTGTTTGCACCTTTGGCTCCTATGTCCTGTGAGGTGAGCAGCGAAGGTCGATTGCATCCTGATGAGTATGGAGGAGGAACAGGGTCAGAGGTCAACCGCCCAGGTCCAGAGAAAGGTGCTCTTGTCTCAATGTGCTTACGCTGCTGTAACCAGAAACCACAGGCTATGCCTTAGGTACCTACAGATTCCAGTTCTCATGACGCTAGAAAGTCCGGGGGCAAAGCGATTCTGCGTCTGGTGAGGGCCTGTTTTCTGCCTCTTGGGTGGTGGTTTTGGTGATACCTTTGCAAGGCAGAAGCAGACAGGCCCGGTCTCTTGTTTATTAAGGACCTCATTTATTTTTATTTTTAAGCTACTGATTTCATTCTTTGGATCATTTCCAAATGCCCATGGCTTAACACCATCAGGTTGGGGCTTATGGTTTTCCATATGGGCTCAATGGTACTGTAATCGAGAGCTTAAAACTTTCAGTGCCCTAGACCCTGCTAGAAACTCAGACTTATTTGGTCTGAGTGGTGACCCGAAAGCTCTTGGTTGCTTCTGCCGCTGTTCATAGAGGAGCCATCTTGGGATCTCTGATTGGTTTGGATCTGGACGTGTCAAGCCATCTACATATGCAAATCATATGCAAATAACCTCTTCTTGGGGAAGTGAGGCAATGGTGGTCTCTGCCTCTAGGTTGAGGAGCCCAAATCAACACCCAGCCAGTGAGCAGGGGGCCATGATGTCCTCTCTGTCTCAGCCCTATGCTAGGTTCCGTCATGAGTGTTTACCCTACAACCACATCAACTCTGGGCGCCCAGGGTTGAAGTGGGTTCTTGGTGGCCCTTGTCCACTTTCCCACAGTGGACCACTGAAGCTGGGAACTGTATAACACCTTCAATGACAAGGTACGGAGTGGCAAGGGGAGAGACGTCTGCATTTAAATCACTTTTACTTTTTATTAAGAACCCCTCTCATGTGAGAAATGCTCACACGGTCGCTTTCCACGGTCACTGAGTTGCCGTCATTTTCAACACTCTGAGGACAAGATGAGATTAGATGGAGGGAAGGGGCCGCGCTAAGATGAGCATCAAGGACTGGATTTAAATCCAATCGCCAGGTGAGCCTCTTATTACAGGATTTGAGGCAGGGGCCTCTGTGGCCTAATCCAAGGTTTCTCTAACACCTGGGTCACTGGCAATGTCACTGCTGCTTTTATTCTGCGGATATCAAGGGGATAGACAGTCAGAGAGCTTGCTCAAACTAATTCTGAATTCCCACAGTCGTTTGCCTCAGAGGCATCGAATAGACACTCCTGCTAGCAAACCTTCCCCTGATCACCTGAGCTCTGAACTAAAAATGGTTTAACCCTTTGCGATGCTTAGACAAGGCCTCAACTCGGATCTTTCCACTCCATATGAGTGAATTTCAAGTGGAAGATCTCAGGGATCAAAGAAGGGGACAGGTTTAATTATCTCGAGGCAGCTGCACCCACTCAGCCTGCGCAGAGCGCCCCCGCCTGGTCAGGAGAGAGCAGCACATAGACCAGGTACAGAATGGTGACATGGGGTTGGTTTGGTAAGTGGCTGTGACCAAGGCCTTGAGGGAGCACGGAGGGCATGATTCCTAAGCTGACCCGAGAGCCATTCTCAACATTTTCTGTGGCTATTGTAAGATAGAAATGGTTAGTGATATTTATCTTTTTATTTATTTTTGCACAGCTGGCCATGAACCAAGGGCCTCACATATGACCGGCAAACACGTTACCTCTGAACTGCATCCTTAGTCTAGAGATGCCATTTAAACTGAATTCAGGAATTCTAAGTAGAACTCTGAGGCCAGTGAGATGGCTCTGGAGGTAAAGAAGCTTGCTGCTGAGCCGCACAACCAGAGTTCGATGCCTGGGTACCAGATGCTGGAAGGAGAGAACTGATTTCTGCAAGCTGTTGTCTGACACCAGCATGCGTACAGTGATCTTCCCATGCCCACCACACAATTAAAAAAAAAAAAAAGATGGGGTTGGGGATTTGGCTCAGTGGTAGAGCGCTTACCTAGCAAGCACAAGGCCCTGGGTTCGGTCCCCAGATCTGAAAAAAAAAAATAAAGAGGAAATTAAAGTTATTTTTATTTTCTCTGTCTCTGTACCTTCAGAGGCCAGAGTGAGTCAGATCCCCTGGAGGTTGGGTTACAGATATCTGTGAGCTTCCTCATACAGATGCTGGGAACCAAACTCAGGTCGTTGACAAGGGCAGCGTGTGCTCTTAACTGCTGAGTCTAGCCCTAATCTATCTAATCAATCTATCTATCTATCTATCTATCTATCTATCTATCTATCTATCTATCTATCTATCTATCTATCTATCTATCTAAGCAGAATTCTGCTAATGGATTTTAGGAACACTTCTGTTCCCCTGATAAAAGAGGAGAGGCAGGTGGCTCTGCTTTTTCTTTCCTCCATCTGGAAAGAAAATGTGATGCCTGCAGGAGTGGCAGCCATGTTGTCTCCATGAGGCCTTGAAACAGGATCAAAGGAGGCTTCTGCTGGGAGTCTAAATATTTCTGCTCACGGCATCTTGAACTGCCATTTGACCAACTGCCCACATTGGAGATTAGAGGAATGATGTATGCAACAAGAAACATGGAGTGGATGCGCTACTTATAGGTTGGGGAACAAGGGACAAGGGACAATAGGGCCCATGGACAGCCATTCCAAAAGGCTTGGGAGAGCTGTGAATTCCCTCACTTGTAGTATAGCTAGGGATTTCAACAGTCCATCCTGCCCCAGGTTCACACTCCTGGGACCTGTGGTGCTCAATGGGCAAAGAGCCAAGGGTATCTGGCTTCCAGAAAAATAAGAAAGGCCAGACTGCCAGGGTCGTTCCTCCCTAACTAAAGACATCACATTCCTGAGGAGGGATGGGAACAAGGGTCTGGGTTGTTTCAGTCAGGTGCCCTGCCCCACATTACACCCCCAACACATTCTGCAGTTATTTTGAGAATCACATGTGCAAAGGAGAGAGACTGGGTCAGTTAAGGCTATCTGGGGACTGCCCAGTACACACAAGCCTTAGACAAAGACCATTGAAAAGACACCATGTCCTTTGTTGTTAGGCCTCCAGTTACAGCCTGCCTTGGGATTTCTTATTGTGGAGAAAAAAGAAACACCTATTTACCTAAGTGGCCAAGGGTTGGTTTGTTTTCGTTTGTTTTTTCTTTTTTTCTTTTTTTCCCCTGTTCCCTGCATCCCAATGCCATTCTCATGGGCACAGGGCAAATTTCCATGTTCATGAGGATGTGTCGTGGGGAGAGCCAGGTGTTGCAGGAGAGGAGTCTGGGGAAGTTTTCTGTGCTCAGGGGTGGGGTGGGGGTGGGGAATGGCATTTACACTGGAACAAGGAGAATTCATTTTGAAGGGAGAGAAGGGAGCTCACCGGGTGACATAAGGTGAGTAAACTGGAGGAAAGGAGTGAGACGCTCTGTGGCTTAGCAGACTCCAAACACTCAGGGTTATTTGTTGTTACCGCTGGGTGTATGCACGGGCTAGAATTTTAACCACCCCCTGCCGCTCCTAGTCTTAATTTGGAAATGGGTTTAGAGTCACATTTTTGGGATTCCGCACATGTGACCTACTGAGCTATTTGTCCATGTTTGCTGCTGTTTGCGACACTTACCCTGACTTCTGTAGGGCTCTGCACTCAACCTCTGGTCCCAGGGCCCCCTGGTGCTGATCGGGTGTCTGGGTCTCTCCTGTCTCTTTTGGTCTCTTGGCTCCTGATTTAACCAGGGCGTTTGCTGCCATCTTGGCTGTGCTGCAACTCCTGCCCCCTCCTTCCTGAGAGGCTGCCAGTGGCTGCTTGATCTTTGAGTGGACCAAGCCTCTCAGAGTTCGCTGGTGGCAAGGCAAGAACATTCTCACTGTTCTTTTAAGTTAAAGTCTCTGATTTTATTTTTTTCATAGGAATGGACGGACCTCTGAAATTTTATTTATTTAATTTTTTGCTTCAGTGAGATTTACTTTACCTGTGTATAGGATACATTGCCTACCCTCTCCCAAATTATGTTTCAGATAACACAGAGACCTTTAAATTCTATTCTATACACATTTAATTTGTTATATAATGTTATGCAGCAATGCTATATATAATAATACTGTACACACATGCACAGCGTCTTTCATTACAATATACAATTGCTTACTACATATAATTTTCCTGTAACATTGGTATTGATGGTTGAAAAAGGTAAAAGAATGGGTTATGCTACCCTCTAGTGGCAGAGTGTGCCAACACACTTCTCAGGAAAACAAAAGTTTTATACCAACTTCACAAACACTCATAGAAGAGACCACATTGATAAATACAGGATTTGGATAATTCCCTGTGTGACACATGTACATATTTTTAAATGCATTTACAACACTCTCCACATTGTAGAGGCTGAGATATTTCTTTCTAGCCCTGTGGTTTTATTCTTTTTTCAGGACAATGGGCTGTCAGTATATTAAAAATGAAGTATTTTAAATTAAAAAGAAAGGATTTATCTATGTATTATATATGAATACACTGTAGCTGTCTTCAGACACACCAGAAGAGGGCATCGGATCCCATTACAGACGGTTGTAAGCCACCATGTGGTTGCTGGGAATTGAACTCAGGTCCTCTGGAAGAGCAGTCAGTGCTCTTAACCACTGAGCCATCTCTCTAGCCCAAAAATGAAGTATTTTAATAACAAAAAATTTTCAATTAAAAGGTGTTTTGGTAATTGACAATAAGAATGTACTGCGTGTCTGCAATGCTTCCCATGCAGCTTATGTTTCTTCCCAAAAAACTTTGTAGAAAACTGGTGTGTGTCCTGGTACCCAGAGTGTTTCATGTGAGATGCTGCAGGGGCTGGGTACAGCCGCACACTGTGGACTGCAGCCTGAGGTGCGATTTCTAGAGAACTCATTCTTTACTTTTCTTTCTTTTTTTTCTTTTTTTCTTTCTTTTTCTTTCTTTTCTTCTCTCTCCCTTCCTCTCTCTCTCTCTCTCTCTCTCTCTCTCTCTCTTCATTCCCCCTTTTTTCTTTCTGTTTTGAGACAGAGTTTCTCTATGTACTCCTGACTGTCCTGGAACTCGCTAGACTAGGCTGGCTTCAAACTCACAGAGATCCACCTGCCTCTGCCTCTTGAGTCCTGGGATTAAAGGTGTGGGCATTATCATGCCAAATTCTACTCAGAAGAAGGTACTAGGATTCTTGACTTCAGCGAAGGAGGAATTGGAAATTTTTTGTTTAAAAACTTTTAATGACATTTATTTATTTAATGTGTGTGTGTGTGTGTGTGTGTGTGTGTGTGTGTGTGTGTGTGTGTGTGTGTGTGTGTGTGTGTGTGTGTGTGTGTGTGTGTGTGTATGTATGTGTCCAAAGACAGTTTTTGTGAGTTGGACCTCTTTCCACTATGTGGGTTCTGGGACTAAACTCAGGTTTTCAAGTTTGGCTGACAAATACCTTTGCCCACTGAATCATCTTGCCAGGTCAAGTTGGAGTTTGTTACAGAAAGATTTAAAAATAGGTTTCAGTGTGAACATATGGGCCCTTAGATAGAGGACAGCGTGCACGCCAGCGTGCACCCAAGTGTAGGCAGTGCTTCTCCAGAGAGAGCTCTGCCTTTGTCTTAAGGAAACGCACCTGAGAGATTGCGTTGGCTTCCGAATTACGCTGCCCCAAAGGTCTCTGCCCACTTTTTCTTTTTCTTTTAGTAAATGGGTTACAGGGTAGTTTGTAAGGATTGTAGGCCGATAAGAAAGGTCAGAAGGGTTAAAGAGGCCTCCCTCTTTATTCAAATCACCCGGCAGGGGCAGCGTGTTCCTCCTTACCCATCCGGATATTCTGGATTCCTGAATGAAAGACATGCACAGCCTTATGTTTTAATACGCCTTGAACAGCTCAATGGTTGGGCCACTCCCAAACCTCCATGTGGCTAACACCACCTCTCCTCTCTGATCCCTGTTTTGTCTCCAAAATGATTTTGGGGTTACTTCTTCGGGTGGGTGGGAGAGATGAGGGGGAATACAAAATTGTCTTTCTTTAAAAAGTTTCCTCACTTATTTAGTTGTTTATTGTGCATGTGTATGTGTGCGTGTGCACCACTGTGTGCATGGGGAGCCCAGAGGACAGCGCTGGTCGGTCAGTTCTCACCATTCACCTCGTTGAGGTGGGATTCTACAGCTGTGTACTGCAGACGAGTTGGCCCGAGAACTTCTGTGTGATTCTCTTGTCTCTGCCTCCCATCTTGAAGCAGACAATGCAGGTAGTAGCCACCGACAGTCAGCCTTTTCAGTGGTGGACTCAAGACATTGAATTCTGGCCACTGGGTTTTCACATCCAGGGAGGGCCTTTACCTGTTGAGCCATCTCCCAAGTCCCGATCGTAATTGTTCTAAGAACCGAGAACAGCTGGAGTGAGGACTCAGTTTTCTATCTAACACACAGTTCACGAGGGGTTAAATTTTGCTATTAATTCCAAGCTGGCAAACTCTTGTTTAGGTTTTTGGAACTGTTGGGCCCTGCTGGCCCTCTGTTCCCTAAAAAGATGTTGATCCATCGAAAATGCTTTCCAAACATCTATCTTCTTGTCTATTTTATCAAAATCTAATTTAGAGTCTTTGGAGCCCTCACTCAGTCACCTCCAGATCCCTTTTATCCCAAGTCCTCGTCTCTTCGCACACGCCCCTTTCAGTTTCCTAAGTAGGCACTTGAATAATTAAACCTCTATGTTGGAGGTTCTGAGCCCTCATCGACATGCTAATCACCCCCTGGCTCTCTCGTGGCTTCTCCTATTTCCTTCCAAGATGAAGTGCACAGACAGGGACAGCAGTCAAGGTCAGGAGTGAGCATTCGTATTACACACCAGCCATCACTGTGGCGATGGCCTCTTAATTCAGACTAATAACGCGTCATTTGCTTCCCTGACCTCCAGCAGTCAGTCCCAAGCAGCCCTCATCGGTATCCTCCCCGACGGTTTTGAGATCTTGTCTTGAAGAAGTTATGACTAATTTAGGGTCCATCAGCCGTCATAAATACTTTAAATTGCTCTTCCGAGTGTGAAGTGTCTCCCATGGGTCGCTTAATTTACCCAGCGTCCCTGGTTGTTTTTGTCCCAGACCAGTCCTTGTCCCTGCCCTTAGTAACTGTTTTTGTTGTGCTCATTGGTTCAGTCTGAGGAAATGGAACTTCTATTTGGGGATGAGCTAGTGTGAGATGGAATGCATTAGGATTAGATTTCAAGGTTTTTTAAATTTATTTTTTATTTTATTTTATTTTTTGAGCCCAATGAGACTTTTTTTTGGTTTTTGTTTTGTTTTCTTTTTGAGGGGGGAGGGCCGCTGAACCTGGCATCACACTTAGTGGCCTGGCTTCTGGTTAGAGGAAGCCTCCACGTTGTCTTTTACTTGAGACTTTCTCAGTTTTAGTTCTTTTTCTTTTTTCGTTTAAATTGAATTTTAAAATTTACCTGTGGAGAATTTCTGAGACAAAACTCTGCCCCATTGACAAGACTGGACCTGCCTCCAGCTTCCTCTGCTTGGTTATTTATAAGTTTATGGATATATTTATTTTTGTGTGTGTGGTGTACACGTGCGTGCGTGCCCGTGTGTGTTCCTGTGGAGGACACTGGGTGTTTTGCTCAATCACTGTCTACTTTATCCCCTGACACAGGTCTCGCAGTGGACTAGGAGCGAGCCTTTGTTTCTGGCCCTCAGCTCTTGGATTACAGGTGCATGGTCAGGTATGCCCAGTATTTTTTTTTATGTGGGTTCTGGGATTTGAACTCAGGTACCTGTGTTTGTGTAGCCATCTCCATAGGCCTTTATTGCTAATTAGAAGAAAATAATTAAATTAGCATATAAAATAATGGGCTTTCTTATGGCATTTTTATACATAGTTTTGGTTGATTTTTGTATGCCTCCCCGACTTGCACTAGTGAATTTAAAAGATGTTCACACACACACACACACACACACACACACACACGTCTATGTCCTGGCTAGTTTTATGCCAACTTGACACAAGCCAGAGTCACCAGAGCAGAGGGAATCTCTTTTGAGAAAATGGCTTCCTAGGATGAGGCTGTCGGCAAACCTGTGTGACATTTTCTTAATCGGTGATCAATGGAAGAGGCCCCAGCCCATTGTGGATGGGGACACCCTTGGGCTGGTGGTCCTATGTTTTAAAACAAAGCAGGTTGAGCAAGCTAAGGAAAGCAAACCAGCAAACAGCACCCTCATGATCTCTGCATCATCTCCTGCCTTTAGGTGCCTGTCCTGCTTCGGTTCCTGTCCTGTCTTTCCTCAGTGGTGGACTACGATGTGGAAGTGTAAGCTAAATAAACGCTCTCCTTCCCAACTTGCTTTTGGTCGTGGTGTTTCATCACAGCCATAGCGACCCGAACTAGAACAGTCTAAGTATGGGTGGTTGACACTGTTACATCAATGACAGAGTTCCTGGCAGGTCAGGGACAAGCCATGATGTGCATCAGTGTTGGCTAGCTTCTCTGTCAACTTGTCTGCATATAGAGCTGCCTAGAGGGCTGGCAGGGCACAGCAGTGTGTGTGTTTGTGAGGTTATTTCCAGAGAGGGTTAACCAAGCAGGGAAGACCCACCTTCAGAGGGTGGCATCATCCTGTTGGCTGGGGCCTGGGCAGGATAAAGGTGGAGAAAGGAGAAAGGGTTCCCTGCTTCCTAGGGATCTGCACAAGTCTCAGCTAGCACACCTTCCCTGCTTTGATGGACTGAGCTCTCTGAACCAGGAGCCCAAACAAATCTCTTCTCTCTTGAGTTGTTTCCGTCAGGCATATGATCCCAGAGAATTTAGATAGCACCGTAATTCAGATGGTTCAGAAAAAAATAAGGGAGAGGAGGTTATTCAATTATATACATTAATTATATAAATTATTAAATTGTATATTAAATTAGTACATTTGTAAATACATACATAAGGACAAAGCAGATGTGGCAAAATGTTGATGATGAATTAGGTGAATTCAGGTGAATAGGGTGAAGAAGAGAGGGGAATGTGAGTGCAGGGTCCGGGACAGTTCCCTGATAGTATGTTTCCAGCTTTCCTATCGGGCTGAGGTTCTTTGAAAATGACTTGTTATTAATTAGGAGTAAGGACAACAGTCTAGAGGCTCCCAGGACATCTGATCACCAGCTGCCTGGCTCTGTCTTCCCTAGAGTGTGCCTTGGTGTGTTCTTGGGTTTAATCACGAACTGTGTCAGTAAATGCCCTGTCTGTCTGCTCCCTGTCCCCACAATGATGCTCTACCTCAGACAGGAAGACCTCAGACAGGAGGGCCACTCGCTGTGACAGGGGCAGGGGGCAGAAGAGGTAGAGGGTATTGGTCTCTGTATGAGCGGTAGTCCGATGGAGGCCAGGCAGAGTTACTGGAGCGAGGAGGGACAAGTTCAGCCACAGAGGGTCTAACGCCTTTGGAGAACCAGGAACCTGTCCTGGAAGAAGCTGGAATTAATAAAAAAATATATAGTTTGTGGAGCAAAGCAGCACCGTGATGGGGGCCATTGTGTGGGGGATGCTGGAGGCCCCGAGGGGAGCAGTCTGCCTGGGGCAGAGAGGGTGAAGGCAGAGTGTGGGAGAGGCAGACAGGGTCTTGTGACTCATTTTAGAACATTTTTCTTTATTCTGAGGACCACTGGAAGGAGCAGGCACCAATGTCATGATGAGATTTGAAATTTTTTATTTTGAAAAGAAAAATCCCCTCTAGCTATAATGTAACGGAATACAACAAATGAATGAACAACTAAATAAATGATTGAAAAAGGAAACATGATGAGGGAGAAGCCAGGAGGCTGTTGCAGCATCCAGCAAACGGTGACGCTTCGTGGACCAGATGGTGGCCGTGTTGAGAGAGAGAGAGCTGGTTAAATTGCAGAGATGTGTGGCACGGTAGGACTAGGTGATTAATTGGACTGTCCTATTTTGACATTCTTTTATAGAAAAAAATTTCTATTTTTCCTCTGGGTTTGTAGCTTGGCTAGAAAATATAGTTTTCTCTTTTTGCCCCCAAAGCATTTACAAATATTTCCATTTCTATGACATTGACTAATTGTCTTGCCTGTGCACGCCTGAGACGAGCAGTCCTCTCGTGAAGAGCATGGGTTATCTCATTCAGTAAGAGCATGCTCATTAGGAGCTGGGACCCGCTTATCACATCCTGGAAGCTGAAGAGTGGAAGGTGGGATTTAATGTGGCTTTTAAACAATCTATCGCACTTTCGAAGTCCCTTTAGACAGTGGGATCTTTGCTGGAAGATATGAATTTTGACAGAGAAAAGCCCAACACTGATGCAATCTCAATCCTGACAAATAATTGCCGTTGTACTTCTCCAGGCTGAGATAATTTATAGTTACAGTCGTACACGTTCTCTTTGATTTATGGCATCCGGTTAGCCATGGAATTACTTAGCAAAACCAGGTTGCTTTATGTAAGTATTTTTTCCCCCCTTGCCTAGAAAAAAATTTTGGCCTGAAGAAAAGATGACATTAATTTAGGAATAGTGGAGTTATCATTGAGTTATCAAAAGAAATCTGAAGACATAATCAATTCTACTACGTGGAGAATGTTAAATCAATAAGTGGAGGGAGACTCCATCGATTGGGTAGCTGTCATTCAAGCCTTTGGCGTTAGATCCCTCGGCCTTACATTTAATTGAAACGACATTGTAGGTAACTTTGGGTAGATCTGGGCATCCTTCTCTCATGTTGGATAGTTCAAGGCGAGTGAGATGATTTGGCTCTGCCATTCCTCTCCTAAGAATTCAGGGGTAGGACTTTACATCAGTTTCCTGTCGCCTGGAACTCTCCACAGAGGCAGGCCCAACTCTTGTAAGCCACTACGGGTCTCAGGGATGGATCTTGGGGTGGTGGAAGCTGCTTCCATCCTCTGAGGCATCTAGCCAGCTCATCAGTTATTAAGCTTAAATTTAATTTACAAAAGGCGGTACAGGTAAAGTGGTTCCAGCATTGAGACTTGAAGGGGTCTGACTAGCAGATGGAGAAGCAGTGTTCTAAGACTTCAGGCAAAGGATTGGTAGCAAGATTCCATCAGACCCTAAATAAAGGGTGTGGGTGCTACTCAGTGCCTCCCCTCCCTCCCCCTCCTCATCCTCACACAGGCAGGGTTTTTATTGAAGACGGCTCGACCTCAGTACACAGATGTGACCCAGGTGTCTACAGTCCTGTCCCCTCCACTCTAGGTTAAGCAGCTCTAAATGGTCAGCACAAAGACCCTCAGGTGTCCTTCGGTGTCTCCCGCCGGCCGTGGTCTTATGCCGTATCAGTGACCTTGTTTCCAGGGGAGCTGACCCGATCAGTTGTGGGCTCAGGACAATCTTTCATCATAAGCAGGCAAGATTCAGAACAAGATATCAGTTTAGCTGTAAGGGCTAGGCTGGTAAAATCATATGTGAAGGAAGATTGGTGCGTGCCTTCAGAGGGTTCTTCCAAGAGGCCCAGCGGCCCGCCAGCAATGTGGACATGTCTCCTCACACCGTATCTACTATTCAAGTAACTGAGCTAAAAATTAGGCGACTTCCACGACACCTAAACCTCATGTACACAAACACCTCGACCTCGTGTACACAAACACCTCAAACACTCAGTTTCCGTAAAGGTAGCAGCAGGTCTGCAGTTGCTCCTAACCACTTCCGGTGGCGTGGCGGACCTAGGTACATCAACCCCAAAGCTGGTCCTCAGGGATCAGGGACTGGGGCAGGAGGTGGGCATCTATTGTTAATTATAGCCGTTATTTAAATTATGCTTAAAACTGTGTGGAGTGGTGTATACCCACCCTCTCAGCCCTTGGGGTGTACAGGCAGAAGGATCGGGCTTCACGGTCATTTTAACGACATAGTGAACTGGAGGCTAGCCCAATCCGCGTGAGACCCCATCTCAAAGAAAGGCAGTAGAGATTAGTGAGACGGCTCAGCGGGGTAAAGGGCTTGCTGCACAAGCTGGGGAACAAGAGTTTGGTCTTTGAAACCCATAGGAAGGTGGAAGGAGAGAACTGATTCTACAAAGCTGTCCTCTGACCTCTGCATGCACTGCGGCCCATCCTCTGTATCACACAATAGTAACAAATGCGAGGGTTATAAAAGCAACGTGGTACTGTCTCTCATTTATTACTACGTCTATGGTCTCCATGCTAATGGTTCTTAACTTGTGGGTTGTGGCCCCTTTCGGAGGTCAACGACCCTTTCACTGGGGTCGCATATCAGATCTGCATATCAGATATCTGGATTATGATTCATAACAGTAGCACAACTATATACAGTTATGAAGTAGCGATGAAAATAACTTTATGGTGGTGGGGGTCACCACAACATGAGGAACTATATTAAAGGGTCTCAGCATTAGGAAAGTTAAACACCGGTCTGTGATCCTGACATTTATGTCTACTTTCTAAATGTGGTAGAAATCCGTGTGGTAGTGAGGGGCTATCCATTTTTTTTTTCCACTCTAAACTCTGACATCATCCCAACTCTGCACTGTGACATCACTCTAACTTTGCACTCTGTGACATTATTCCAGTTCTGCATTCTGTGACTTCACCCCCAACTCGGCACTCTGTGACATCACTTCAATTACACATCCTGTGATTTCATGTTCGTTGCTTGTATCCAACCACGCTGGGGGATATTTGCACCTGGGAAATCTGCATATGCTATACACCAGGTTTGATTTATTGTTTTGTTGATTGTCCAGGCTTGCCACAGTGATGGGGCAAATGTGAACAAGTGTGTTGTGTCTGTACTTGTGTCTTTGCACAGAGGGCATGTTGAGATTCTCCCAGCACTTAAAACCATTATCTGACAGAGCAAGTTAGTGCTCGTGGCTGAACAGGAGGGACTGCAAGTCCATCGCATGGCCTTTTACTTGTAAAAGGAAACGTAAACCAATCTGGACATTGCCGCACTTACTTGTTAAATGCAACCATGTTCAGAGCTTGGGAAAGATCAAGAAAGCATCCTCTGGGACACTACTCGCTGTATGGTATTTACAATAGTATGTGGTCTAGCTTGCTAGTATCCTGAGTCCCTTAAATCCATAGTAACTGCTAAAATTCATAGAACATTTACATGCGTGGCATATTTCCATGCACAGACAGCTCTCCCCGGAGAGCCCGGAGGGCACATTCCCGTATTCTCTTATTCACCACGTGTGTGAAGCAGGGGATTTTCTTCCACAGTTGGCATACTCCGCAGTACAGCTGTTCTTTTTGTCCTTGTCTGTCGTCAGTCACAGAGAGCCATAAAAATGATCACATTCAGACAGCTGGAGATGTTCAAAGGAGGTGGGAACGGGGTTAGCGAGCCCTGGATCCTGTCACTGTTTTAGTACCTGACAGGGACCAGGGAGGCAAGCTGTAGTTTGGAGATACTGTACATCACGGTAGGGGAGGGATGGTGTGACATTAGACAGCCAATAAGGAAGCAGAAGAGCTCTGGTGAAAATAGGGCAGATTATAACTAATGAGGCCCACCTTCCGGTGGCCCACTTCCTGAAGCAAAGGCTCACTTCCAGAAGGGTTCGCAACCTCTCAAAACAAGCACCACCAGTTGGGACCAAGTGGGGGACGTTTCGCATTTGAACCAGGGCAGATCGCTTGGAGTAAACATCATCACTAGAGACGATATTGTTCGTCACTGTAGAATATTTGAAGTTTGGTGTATTTGGTAAAACAGCAAGGACAGCCAAAGTTACCATTTGTAAAGCACGTCCACTCTCATTAGCTCATTTCACACTTCCAAAGATTTCTCTGCTTCAGGCAATTCTTGGGCAGCTATATGGTGTGGGGAGGCTTTTTGTCTAAGCCTTTTCAGGACACGTGCAGCTAGCTTAATGCCCCTTCAGCGTGCACTTGCCGGTGAGACTCGGTGCCCAGGGCACTTACTGTTTCCCACGTATTTATTACACCCCATCTGCAGTGAATTCAGGGCAGGAAATAAGACCCCTTAAGGGATTATTAACAGTTGGAGTGGAAAGAGTGATCCCACTTGTCCAAAGTAAGTGTGATGTAGTTATCTTCGAATCCGTTTCCCTCTCCAGGGATATGATTTAGGGAAGAGGTGTGGCTCATATGAAGGGCCAAGAACAGCTGCTGCAGCTCTTTCGAAAGAGGTTCTGATCCTTTCCTAAATGCTAAACCCTCTCTGGGTTTCTTTCAGGGTTAAGTTAAAACAAGAACAAGAACAAGAACAAGAACAAGAACAAGAACAAGAACAAGAACAACAACAACAACAACAACAACAACATCACCCAACCCAACCGAACCAAACAATAAAAACGATCAAATGAAGACTTGAAAGCGAACATTTCCCCCAAACCACAGACTAAAGGATGAACACAACACAAAACCCATTTTTATTATTTATTTGTTGTGCGTTTATTCGATTGTTTGGTTGTTGTGGGACACCTTGTAGTATGTAAGGTTTGCTCTGGAAAGTTCTTCATAGAGTACAGACTAAGACAAGAGCTTGCACTCAGTGGTTCATGCCCGTTAGTAACCATTCTGGGTACGTTCTGAGGTGTACTCAGCGTCTGGAGTCGGCGGTTATCTGGTTGAAATGGGTTGATTTTCAGAGCCCTGTGGGATCTCTGAGGCCGGAGAATGGGCTTTTGGGATGAAAGGCACTGACGAGTTTGTTGGCGACCAAACTACCAAGATTGCATCCTGGCTCCTTCCCGTTATGCGTAGATGATTGCGCTGTCTATAATAGCGTCCCCCCCGCATGCTATGATTGAAAGGGCTCGAAAGTAAACAGAGGGCAAAAGCGGTTTGGAGGACAGCGCAGACTGAGAAGGGAGGCCAGCTCCTTAGGGTCAGCAGATATATGTGCAGGCTGCTGGGGCAAAGCTGTATCTTATGCTTCTAGAGACAGCCAAACATGCATTTTTTAAAACCAAGATTTGCCTTTTTCTCCTCTTTAGTTATTGATTACCTCTGTGAAGGAGAGAATATTGACATGGGCAGAGGAGCGGAACGAGTTGCAATCGTTCGAGATGGAGTGTCTTTGCCAGGGATTCGTGTTTGGATTTAAGTGGTAGCCACTGTGGGTTCTGAAATAGCTTCTATAACCAGTTTTATCACAGACCTAATCATCCAAAACACTATCCTCTGTAATTTGACTGAAAAGCAGCTGACAGCCAGGCCTTCAAATCTTGAAAAGGATTTAGCAGCCAGCCGGCTTATTAGAGATGCCCAGCACCATCCCCTCGCTTACTCTAACCACAGCTAAATAAAGCCAGAGGCTTGAATCAAGTCTGGAGGTGGGAGGGCGGGGGACGGATTCCTGAGGGAAAACAGTTGGGTTGAAAACAGATCAGACAAGGCCTTGCTTGTCCTGTAGAAGTTCTAGTCTCAGGTCTGAGGACTTAGAAAGAGTCCCTGTTCAGAGGACAGTCAGACCAGAGTGGCGAGGGCCCAGAGTAGATCTAACTCTGCAGCCTCTTCCTCACTGTGTGGCCTTAGAGGAGAATTTGACTTTTCTGAGCCTTGGCCTTGATGTGCAGCCATCTTTGATTTTTATCTCCTTTCGCTGTGGAATCTAGCTTTTAAAATCGATTTATCTATTTTATTTCATAAACTAGATGTTTCGCCTTCAAGTGTGTCTGGGTGAGGGTGTCAGGTCCCCTGGAACTGAAGTCGCAGACAGTTGTGAGTTGCCGTGTGGGTGACTGGGAATTGAACACCCCCCCCCCAACAGCTAGTGGTCCTACCTGCTGAGCCATTTCTCCAGCCCCGAATCTCTCTATTTTTCAGACTAAGAATCTTTGAAGACTTTGCTTACATTATGCTTCCTTACTTTCTTTTTCTCTTTCTTTCATTTTCTTTTTCTTTTTCAGACAGGGCTTCTGTGTGTAACAGCCCTGGTTCTCCTGGAGCTCAATTTGTAGACCAGGCTGCTGTGTTTGGAGGTACTGGGGAGGAGTCAGGGCCGATTCAACAGACCTGCCACAGCAGGTTTCTACTAGTAGTGGGGGAAGGGAAGGTGACTGGATGGGGCGTTTAGTGGTTTCCTCCCTCCCCATTCTTTTTTTTTTTTTTTTTTTTTTTTTGGCACGGCGCTGAGTTAAACCTAGGGCCAGTACTTTCAGGGTGTAACCCAAGATGGCTACACATCACACTTTCTACTTCTGAGCTGATCCCCTACTCCCCACTTGTGGCCCTCAGTCAGTGAAAGACAGGACACTTCTGGATAAGTGAAGCGAGGGTCAGGAAAGTCAGTTCCCTTGTGGCCGCTTGCCTCTCAGCCATAATCCCTGATGAACACCTTTCAAAATGCCGGCTGAGCCAACGGAACAGCAAAACCAAGGCAGCCTGATGAGGCCGGCCTGAGGCTCTCTCTTTGTTACAGCTCTGCCTTTAAGAGCTCTCTAGAGCCGGGTTAGCCAGCTAGCAGCAGGTAGAGGGGTTTAGCCACTCTCAAGGCCCCTTGGTTTTCATGGTGGGATAAAGAGATTCTATTCCATCAGTCATCTGATCCACCTTGTCTTCGGATCATGTCGAAACTCCTTTTGGCTGGATCCCCCAGATCATAATGAAAAGGCAGATTAACCTGATTTCAGAGGTCGGCCAACTCAGTGCTCTCAGTTAAATGACACCCACCACAGACCCCGGAGCGGCTCCCAGCACTGTTCCCTGGCTTCGTTATTACAATGACTTCATTTAATAAACCCGCTGTCAGCACGCTAATCCTCAGTGAAGTTTAAGTATGAGAGTCCTTGTTAGCCGTGATTAGGCGACATGGATGGTTAACAAAATTTTCTCATGCCCTAGGATTCATTTTCATTAAGAATCTAAATTGATTTAAAAAAAAAAAGAAACCTTCTACAAGAGTACCTGATTGACAGCGACTTTATGGGTTTTCATGATGAAGGCTTGTTAGCAGGAAACCCATTTAATTGTTCAGCCTGACTGTACATTTGGCTGTGTGCTAGGACGCATTGCATTTCCTTCGCAGGGTTCTGTTTACCTTTCCCACTTTACTGTTTGGGTCCTGCCAGTATAGCAGGATGGGTGTTCTTCACAGATTTATCATCTTTTGAGAGGTGCAGCGTATTCCCCAGGGGCGGGGGCAGTGTAAGGAACCGTTTTCTTTAGTTTGTCCTGTGGCGTCAGCCTGGGGTCTTGTTACCCGACTGACCTGTTCTCATTTCGCCTTGAACCCTTTCCCCTCAGCTGACCTTCTGCTGGAGTCCTTATTTATTATTTGCTCCCCTCCCCTCCCCTTTCACTTTCTTTCCTTTTCCTGTACAGCCAAGGATGACTTTGAACTTCCGATTGTCCCACTCCTCACTGAGCACTGGGCTTACAAAGCAGATGCTGCCACGCTGGTTTAGCTGGTATTAGGAATCTAGCCTCGGGCTTCCTGCATGCTCTGAAAGCACCCCACTGACTGAGATACATCTTCACTGCCCCCCTGCCCCTGTCCCTTGAACACTGTGTTCACTTGAGTCCTTGGAGAAGCAGATGTCAAACAGGCCCAAACATGCGAGGATTTTGTAGGAGAGACTCTTTCTGGAGAGAAAGTGGGACTGAGCTGAGAGAGTCCAGGAGCCTCAGGCCTCTAAGACAAGTCTGAATCCCCAGTGAAGAAGGAAGCTGTGGCCGGTCTAGGCCAAGGAAGCTCCACGAGGCCCCCAGGGCCTCAGAGGCAAAGCTGATCACGGCTTGAGGACTATTTCCCTCAACATCCTTGCTGTATGCAACGGCCTCTGTCCAAGGCGGTGCCACTCCAGAAGGAGCTTGGGGACTCTTGATGAGTGATCCAGGTTGGAAACAGAGGTCTGTGAGAGCCTTCCCACAGCCACCATTGAGTCAAGGTCTAGAGTTAAGCCAAATACGACTGAAGAAACAGAATGGCAAAAGGATTCTGACTGGTGCTCAGAGGTTAAGAGCACTGACTGCTCTTCCAGAGGTCCTGAGTTCAAATCCCAGCAACCACCAGCAATGCAGCACAGATAAATATCAATATTGACATGCCCATGATTGAAATAAATACTATATATTCCATTATATGTATATAGCATTAACCTATACAGAGGCTAGTGTTCCTCCAAGAATCTATAGGTTTTCAAATAAAAAGCCCAGTGCTTTAGGGACACCTCTTCTAGAGTTCTTGGTCACGGGCATCCTAGAGACCCCAAATTGATAGTTTATTGTCATTGACCTTGAGTGTTGACCATAACTTGATGCTAAGACCCTACTGCTGAAGACACTTTGGTCACAGAACATGGAGAATCCAAACTTGTACTGACCACGGAGCTTCCTGTTGCTACAGTGCAGCGTGTGCTTTTCAGGCTGCTGTGGGAGAAGAGTTACCAACCATCTCACCCCACCCTTCGAGCTACAGTCACAGTGGGCATGGCAGAATATGGTTGATGTCTCTATGCGGGTGAGGGCAGGCACAAGATAAGTCGAGAGCCTGTGATTGGGCAGTGGAAAAGGAAGGCGGGCTGAGAGTTTGAGAGACAGAGAGTACAGAGACAGAGAAGGAAGGAAGACGGAGGAAGAGAAGAAGGACCCAGATCTGTGTGGCTTTAAGTAGCCCCAGGTAGTTATGAATATCTTTCTTATAAGGGATGGAGAATTACAGGACAATTTGTCTTATCTAGGAGCGCGGTTTATATCAATATCAATTGGCTCTGGGTTTATTGTGTGGATGTTTTGTGGGGTGAGAATCTACGAATATAAATCTGATTGATAAATTACAAGCCTCTGGAGTTTGGGTGTTGCCGGGTTACTGGGAATTGTGACTATAACTACAAGGGGTGGGTGGCTGCATGGGGCTGGCATGACAGCAACCCGCCATGGGAACTTAGTGAGTTGGGTATAGACATTACAGGAGCTCCTGGCCAGAGAATCTGCCGAGATTAGAATACCGCTGGTGCCACGTGTCCTGCCGGTGCTGGTGCTAGTGTAAGATCTGGTTCATTTTTTAATATTTCCCGCTGCTACACATGGGTACCACAGTGTCAGGAGTGTTATGGAGATAACCAACTGCTTTCTGATTGGTTTTAAGTTCAGCTTCACAGCAGGGACTGTCTGGCTCTGTAAATCTGTCTAAGAATTTATAACTGGGGGAACTCACAGACCCTATGAGTAAACCTACTACTATTATATTGCCAAGTAGATGTAGCATCAAACTGCCCTCTAAATTCATATCTTTATGTCCATAAATTAGGGCAACTCTCAGACATCAGAGAAGTCTCTTTGTGCAGAGGATGACGGTTAAAGCAGAAACTCATAAATGGCCAGATGCAGAGTGCTCAGGCACAAACAGGGCATGTTTACCACACTCCCTTCCCCAAAGGCTCATGGACCATGTGTAAGAGAAGATGGAAAGAGTGTAAGAGCCAACCTCACAGAGTACTGGAGTGAAACGTGCCTCATGAACTCACAGTGCAAGGTGTGGTTGCCTGCATAAGACCTGCGCAGGATCAAGCCAGTTTAGAAGCCTAGAGTGAATTAGGGAGGGACTCACAAGCTCCCATCCCTATCTGAGGGAGGTAGATTTTTTTTGAACTGTTCCTGATACACCACTGTGGTGATTAGTCCTATACCCATGAGTGTATAGGGCACAAATTAGTCTAATGTGGTTAAAACAAACAAACAAGCAAACAAGCAAACAAGAAATTGGGAGGAGTGGTGGGAGGAGTGTGCGTGTGTGTGTGTGTGTGTGTGTGTGTGTGTGTGTGTGTAAGAACTTAAGGGGGGATTAAATATGATCAAAATATATTATATGCTTTTATGAGATTTTTCAAAGAATAAAGACATTGCATTTAAAACATTGAAAATAAATGTACACCGTAAGTGTAGCAGCATGTTCTTTTAGAGGGTAAGCATGTTTCCTCCCCGTCTGAGCAAGAGAAGGTAAGGAAGGTGTTTTGGTTGATCTGAGGAAAACATTATCTTGGATCACTTCTCCTTTCTGCCCCAGGAAGATGGCTGGGGCTCTCAGTGACATGGAAAAAGACTATGGCTGTTCTGCTTTCCAGAAAAGGGGGTATGAACAGATATTTGGGGACCAGAGCATGGGGGAAGAGAAGACGCCCAGGACTGCGGGTTCTGAGGGAAGTTGAGCCCACACGTGCCCTGCACACCAGGGCTGGCTTGCAGTCCAGGAAGCAGGGGACCGTGGGAGCCGAGAGGGAAGGAGGTAAAGGCTGTTCTAATGAACTGCTGTCACGAGAGCTGGGTGCAGGGCCACAGCAGACTTCACGTTCTTGGCTTGCTCTTCCTACTTGCCTGGCCTCTGCTCCCAGGGACCTGGGAGAGTCCTTGCAGGTAGTGACCCTACTACTCTGTGGTGCCCCTGTTTGGAAAGAGGCTGAAACATACGAATGCCTTTGAAGACCTATGGGCGAGCAGAGAGACTGGACATCTCAGTTACAAAGAGCTGAGGGGCAAAACAGGCTTTTAAAATCTTATTTATTGATAAGTTGGAGTATTAGTCACTGTGATAAATACTAGATGGACTTTCTTTAGGCATCTTTGAAATAAGAAAAGGATTTTGTGTGGTTCTCTCCGGTTAGTAATGAGGGGTAGGAGGAGGGGAGGGAGGGCGGTTAAGGATTGTAAACAACTCCAGCGCTGGGATTACCTTCACTGGACTGCATAAAATCCAGATGGGTCTCCTTGTTCCTGTCTCTCCTGGTTTTCTGAAGTCCCCCAAGGCACATAAAAAAATCAGGTACATTATCTTCTATGCTTGGCTTCATAAAAATTAATTACAGGGAAAATGTATGCTGTGATGTATTCATGCTACTCCACTGAGGGAGGAGTCTTTGCGGCACTTTCTCCTGCAAATAGAACTCAACAGTTCTCCTTTGCACTGTAAAATGGTACTATAGTCGTGCAACGGCACTATAGTCGTGCAATGGCACTATAGTCATGCAATGGTCTTACAGTTGTCCTGTGGTACTCATGGTGGCACTGCATATAATTAGAAGCCTGTTGAGTTCTGGATTTTACAGGTTTGGGGAGGGGGCTGTGGAGCTCCACTTTCCAATCACCCCGGATTAAACTTGGCATTCAGGATTTTGTGCAAAGCCGGTCCTGGCTGGTTAATACTCATTCTGACCAACTGTGTGAAGAAAAATCAATTCCACTCAGGCACTCAGCCAACACACGCTGGTTACTGGTGGACTGGGTTTGTGGAAACTGGCAGTGTCCTTTCTGAAGTGGGACTTGTGCCTCAGTGGTCCATGTCTGTGTCATGGCGGCTGTCAAAATATTTTGAGTGTTGTGGGTCTTATATCTATACTTTTTCTTTTCTTGCGTGTAGGTCGGATTATCAAGCTGTAACCCAAGATATTATTATGTCTAGCTATGAAAACAAGCTCCAACTGACATGTCTAAAATTTATGGGCACCTGATGAAGTGTAATGGATTTACAAGGAGCTACCCTGAGGCTTCATCAAGGCAGGCCACTGAATTCTGTTAAAATAATTGTTCTATTTACAGCCCATTGGACTTCTAATGGGCAGACTGCCAATTAGGGCTGATCATCTGTATAATTATATATAGGTCAGCAGCATCCCTTATGTGTGACCCATTCCTCTCTAGAGCCCAGTTTCATGGGGATGCTCTTCTGGTCCAGCCTTAGTCTGCCTTTCTGAGTTCTGGGATGGGACAGCTTGCCTGGCTAGCACCTCGTGGGACTGGACACACACTTTTATGTAAGATCATGATTGATGGATGACCTCCTGCTGAGACAGCCTTAGCTCTGAGTGTTATCCCCTACCAGCACTGTGTTTCTGAGAGAGCACTTTGAATTGGGACCAAGAGGGGAAAAGGAAGAAAAATTTGGTGGCGATGTAATTACGGCGAAGTGGGAGATTGTGTTTCTCTCTTCCAGTTTCTCTGGGCCACTGTAAACAAATCTAGCTGAGAACAGCTCGTCATATGAAGTAGACTTCAGGTATAGAACTGACCCATGATTCCAAACACATAGTTATGATGTGTAATAATAATAATCAAAAAATAACAGTTGTCACATGGGTGGGCAGTGGGCCACACCCAGGGTGAGATGGGTTCACATACAGTATCTCGATTTTCAGGACAACACCTTTGAAACTAGGCATCGTTTCTCCCTTTTATGGATATATAACCCCGGGTTTTAGAGACTTAGGATCATACCAAGGCTTATTTGGTTTAGCAGCCAAGTTCTAAGTCCACCCTTGTTACTTTGTATCTTTAAAAAAAAAGAGTCCCAGTCCACCAACTGTGTTTCTGAGATCAGGTTTGTGTGCAGAATTCACGTTTCCTGCTGGCTTCTCCAGTCAAGGTTATCTTGAGCACAGAAAGTTCTTTAAATATTTCAACCACCTGTCACCCAGGGAATGTTATGAAGCCAGGTTTTCCCTGAAGTGTCCCCATGCCCCTTGGCATACAAACAGCTCTAGCTGGTTTAAAATTAGACGTGAAATTATTTCACATAGCTGCCGTGCGGCGTGGCTCGGCGCAGCTTTCAAAGCGCCCTCAATTGCACTGAACTTCACAGAAACAGATAATCAGAGGCTAGAACCCGAGAGCACAGTTCCTGCCTCCTAACTGGCACAAAGTGGGGACATCTGTTCTGCATGAAGCCTGGGTCAGGCCTCCGCTCTCATCTGTGACCTCCTGCGGTTGGGAGGGAAGGTCCTGGATTATGTGCAGACTCCTGAGAACACTGGAAGCTAGAGGGAAATCAGCAGGAACAAACCCCCCTAATTGGTCTGAATCCTCCTTTAACTGTCAGTGATAATTTGGGGGTTGGTAGCTTGTCTTCTATAATAACCATTTCCCCTCTGAAGATAGAATTTCTTGTTTTGGGTGCAGGAGAGTGTAGTTACACTCCACGGGCTTTTATGGGGATGGTCCTCGTCCTGAGACGTCTGACTTTCCTTTGGGATGAGTGATCCAGATTGTAGAGTTTGACAAGTTTGTTTCAGCCCTTCCTTCCGTGACCTCAGTGTACCATAGCTGTCATCGGTGGTTGGCATTATTTAATGCTCAGGATGGGATAAGTATTCAAACTCTCAGACCTGCTCTGAGGCTTTACTTGATGCTGTTGTTGGAGTTTTCAAAAGCCCTGTTTATCCAGAGGTAGCTACGATCCTAGGGCCCTTCAGAAATATGTATGCTCCTGAGAAGGCAGGGCAGCCTCAGGCTCCCCGAGTGCACTGGGGTTGTATTTGGGACAGAGGCAGGTGGAAGATTTCTTCTAAAACGTTAGGATTATAACAGCCCCTCTTACGCCATTTCTTCTTCCCATCAGCAGTATAAATTCTTTATTGAAAACTGGAAAAACAAAACAAAACATGAGGAGGCTACACAAAGAATAAAGGTTCTTTTTGACTGAAAAAAAAAAAAAGAAAACTGAATAAAAAAGGGCGGGGGTGACTCAGTGAGCAACAGTGCTTGCTCTGCAAACACGAAGATCCGAGTTCGAATCCCCAGGACCCACGTAAAAAGCTGGGTGTAAGTGCATTTGTCCATAACCCTGGCGTTGTGGGGCAGGGGGTAGGCAGATTGGAAGAACTCATTGGCTAGCCAGAGGAGTCAAAGCACTGAGCTTCCAGTGCAATGAGTGACTCTATCTTAAAGTAACAGGGAGAGTGCTACAGGAGACACCGGCAGCCGGCTCTGACCTCAGCATGTGTTGCATGTATTCATGGATACCAGAGCATGCACATGCACTCACCATATACACATACCATATATGCACCCATATAATAGCATCAAGTGCATGCATTTCCCTACCCCACACTTTTTTTTTTTTATAATATTGAAGATTGATCTAAGGACCTTCTACACGGTAGAACTATTTAACTATATAACTATACTGAACTATATAACCAGTCCCTTTTCTACTTTTTTGAGACAGAGTCTCACTAAGTTGTCCAGGATGGCTTTGAACTAGTTCCGTAGCCCAAGAAAGCTTGCATTTTGTCCTCCCAAATGGAATCACAGACTTGGGCCTCTAGGCCCAGCAGTCAGAGGAATGAATTATCAATCTTGGAACATGGGTCTCAATACACACATATGTATTCTTCAGGGCAGAGAAAACAGGGAACTTCTGAATAAAATGTGTGCGTCCTATGCCATTTTCTGGTAGAGATTACAATATGGTGTGGCAGGCAAAACTGGGCGAGGAATACATGAGATTTCTTACACATTTATAGCATCATCAAGATAACTATAGGATAAACAAGAAGTTTAAATAAAACAATACTGCAAACTTCCTCACATTCATCGTGTTCAATCTCTCTTTTCCCATCCTGTGGCATTGCACTGTAGAGGACTCTCTTCCGAGATGAACTGCCACCATTTTCTTCACCTTATGAGCGGTCACCACAGCTGGGCTTGTTGCTGTTGAGGGCTCCTCATAGAAAGAGGGATGGGGAGGGAGAAGGGACCCTTACCTGAGTATCCATTACTCCTCCCATACGGTTGCATGCAATTCTGCAGGAATTGCCCATGACTTCAGGAAAGGGCTAGAGTTTACAGCAAAAAGAGGACTAGGAGAGGGGCTCTCCACCTTCCCAGTGCTGCAAACCTTTAATACAGTTCCTTATGTGGTGGTGACCTCCCAACCATAAAATTATTTCACTGCTACTTCATAACTATATGACTATAGCTACTATTGTTACCGTTATGAATTATAATGTAAATATCTGATATGCAGGATATCTGGTATGTGACTTCTGTGAAAGGGTCATTCGATCCCCAAAGGAATCACCACCCGTGATTCCTGAAAACTGCTGATCTACACAGTCATGGAGGAGTCACCGTCCCTGCTGGGTGCAGACCTTCAGTGTGGCTGCTTTAACTCCATCCATGTACCTGCCTACAGCCTTCACTCATTGCTAGGTACGTGAGCCTAACAAACTTATTGGTTCCCCAGAGTGAACCTTGGTGGAATCCTACCTTGATTTGTGGTCGGGGGCCTTAAGAGTAGACATTGTTTACTGCTCTCCCGGCCCCCACCAGGGGGACATATTATTAACATGTACTCTAGGAGCTGAGGGATTGAATCGGAGCCCTAAGGTGAATGGAATCAATGTATCTGGGATGGGAGAGGAGGAGGGACCTGAGGAGATGGGGCTAGACAAGGCAGAAAAGTGATCTCCCTGGGTGGGAAGAGGACCAAGAGACAAGGTGTGTGGGTGAGCCCTGGGGCCTCAGCAAACATAGAAGTCTGGCAGAATGGCAGGAATTTGTCTTGGTGTAGGAAGGCCCTCCGAGCTCCTGACATGAACGGGATCCAGAGGGTCATAAGATCCTTTCCAGATGCGCATCTCAGATACATGCAATTCTGCATTAATTGCCCATGATGTCAGAAAGGGGCTAGAGTCTATAGGAAGGGAAGGACTGGGAGAGGGGGAAAGGAGGATCCTGGGGAAGTCTTGAGGGTAAAGACCCCTGACTTGGGAGCAGATCAGTTGGCTCCATTGATGATAAAATGCCAGGTAAGCCCCGAAAGAAAGTTCAAATCTGAGCACAAAAGATGAAGAGCAGAAGATGGCTGAAGGAGATGGGTCTAGGAGAGGATGGGGAAGGAAGTGAAATACAAAGAAATTAAGTTTGGTTGAGCAAGAAGTGGGGGAGTTGGGGTAAGCGTAAGAGCTAGGGTAGGGGCCAAATGATGGTTTCTGAGGAGGTTGGTCCATAGGGGTGGGGTCATTGAAGGCTCTGTGAGGAAGTAGAGCTCTGTTTTGGGTTTTTGGAGAGATTAATCTGGGAGACTGATCTCTTTCTGTCTCTCTCTCTCTCTCTCTCTCTCTCTCTCTCTCTCTCTCTCTCTCTCTCTGTGTGTGTGTGTGTGTGTGTGTGTGAGAGAGAGAGAGAGAGAGAGAGAGAGTTGTGAGGGAGAAATCCCAAACCCATTGCTGTAACTTAGAAGAGAGAGACACAATGAGGTATTAATCATGATTAATTCTCTTTACCTGTATCTGTCACTGTCACAGTGAAGTTTATTTCTGTCTCTTGGAAAGTAACAAGCTGCCAAGAACCGGTGTGTTGGGCTCTAACACAACCAGGAAGTCAGTCATCTTCTAGTTCTGTGCTCTGCCATCCCTGGGGGTAGTGTTGTTGTTTTCAAGATCATGTCAGCCTTGAAACAAACAGAGGAACAGGAAAGCAGATTTTTTAAAAAGGGACCTTCAGAGCTGGAGAGATGGCTCAGTGGTTAAGAGCACTGACCGCTCTTGCAGAGGACTTGTGCTTGGTTCTCAGTTCCCATGTCGGGTGGCTCACGACTGCCTATGACTCCAGCTCCAGGGAATGATCACACCTCTGGCTTCTGTAGGCACTACACTTTATGTGCACAAACCTGTAAGCGGACATCGCCGTGTACACACGATGAAAACATTAAAAATTAAAAGGGAAACTTTGCCGAAGTCTGACCTATCACATTTGCTTACTTCCCGTTGCTTAGAGCTTAGGCACATAGGCCCCATGCTAACTAGATGAGATCTGGGAAATGTATTCCTCTAACTGGATGGCTCCGTGAGCTGCTAAAACTCAGGAGTTACTTACTAAGGGGGAAGGGGAGATGGGATGTTGGAGAGGGCAGCTTGTAGGTTCTGTCTCAGAATGTGAATTCAAGGGCTGGGAAAGGGTATGTAGGGGAGTTGACAACTGATTAGAGACGGGGCAAAATAAGAAATTTGAAGGTCGGGTAAAATGAAGAGGTGGATAAACTAGTAAGTGTCGAGCAGGCAGGCGCTGCTTTAGTGTTTTCACACAATCTCCCACCACTTCCCTTGGGCTTGTGGTGAGAGAGACTCATGCTAACTGTAGGTGGCACCATTCAATGGGGTGGGGTCCTACACTGACTGGAAAAGGGAGGGAGAGATCTGAACACTGTCTTCATCTATCATTCTTTGCTTGCTAACTGTGGGTACAATCAACCTTACACGAGATTGTTTGCTTGTTTATTTATTTGAGTACATTGTCCCTGTCTTCAGACACACCAGAAGGTAGCATTGAATCCCATTTCAGACAGTTGTGAGCCACCATGTGGTTGGCGGGACTTGAACTCAGGACCATCTGGAAGAGCAGTCAGTGCGCTTAACCACTGAGCCATTTCTCCAGCCCTGTTTATTATTTTTTTTTAATGTACCATTTTCAGGCATTTTATCACAGTGGTGAGCAGAGAAACTAACATATTGTGCTTATCTTGTGGATAAGACAATGAGGCATAGGGAGGAGAACTTACTTGTCCTAAGTGTTAGAGCCAGTGTTGAATTGAGCTTGGAAAAACAGTCAAAATGCGGATGATTCTCCATGTATTTTGATCATTGGCAGTTCTGAGCCTTGGCCTGGGATGGTCCCTGAACACTGGCAATACCTTTTGGGTCCTTGGATTAGTTTTGGAGGTTGCAATCAGATTTCCCAGTTGATCAGGAAGTAGGCTGCCCCGGAACCTATGTTAGCAGGTCCAAATGGACTAAGAAGGAAAGAAAGAAAAAAAGAAAGAAAGGAAAGAAGGGTGGAAGCAAGGAAGAAAGAAAGGAAGAAAAGAAGGAAGAAAGGAAGGAAGAAAGGAATGAAAGGAGGAAGGAAGGAAGGAAGGAAGAGAGAAAGAAAGAAAGACCAGGAGGGAAAGCTGGTAGTGTCTAGTGTTTTGCACATCTCATGTCTGGGTGGAGAGCAGACTGGGTGGTCTCTCCTTATGGTTTCTGGGGCAGTGGGCAGATCTGAGCTTCAAGGGCTGGGACATGTGGCTCTAGGAAGGACAGAGAGGATTTGTTTTGTGGCCAAATGTAACTTGGAAGAGAGATTCTTTGCTGTTGCTGTTCTGTAGCATGATGGAAGCCTCGTCCATGCCAGGGCTGAAGACCAAGAATGGAGTAATGTCTGCAGAGAGCAGGGTAATTAGCAATTTCTTTAATTAGAGTTGGGTTCCTGTTTCCTCAGTCAGTTCTAATCACTCTCTAGGCTGTAACTCGGCTTCTTTGGCCTGCCCTGTGTAGTCACGGAGCTCAGAAAACCACAACCCATGGGTCTTACATAAAGACAGGCGTGGTTCTTCATTTTCAAAGCAGTGAGGATTCAAAGAAGTAGTTTGTGGATGTTTTGGCAAGCTCTCAAGTTGGTTATTTATTTCAGGAGTAATAAGGTTGCCTTGTTGGTCATAAATGCCTGTTAAGAAAGAATGGTGTGCTTAGATTTCATGCTTCAGGGAGCCCAGTGGCTTCCATTTTTCACCCAGGTGCCTCTCTACAGTGACACCTGAAATCAAAGCTTGGAGATTTACTTAGGTACCCTAAGATCAATCTTGACAAATTCACCAAGTTTTCTTTTTTCTTTCTTTCTTTTTTTTTTTTTTTTTAAGTTTGCTAGGATTTAGCCACCATCTCTGGAATAAGACATCTTTCTTTTAATCTGATAGTTGCTCTTATATACTTATAAAATATATTTCTTTAAACAAAATTATGATGGAGACTACAATAAATCAATTGGGGAGAAATGTACTTTTGATGTGTTTGTGTGCATATGCGTGTGTGTGTGTGTGTGTGTGTGTGTGTGTGTGTGTGTGTGTAGGTATGTGTGTACTGCTGTGTGGGGCAGAGGTGGACACTGTCTTCCTCAATCACTTTCTGTCTTATTTATATAGCAAATGGTTTTAGTATGCAGCTCTGGCTGGCCTGGAATTCTCTATGTAGACCAGGCTGGCCTCAAATTCAGAGACTGCCTTTGCCTCTGCAGTGCTAGGATCTAGGGCGTGCACCACCACACCACCTCAGCTTTTAAGATAAGGTCTCTCACTGAATTTGGAGTTCACTAATTTGGTTGAACTGGTTGACTAGCAAGCCCTAGGGATTCCCCGTCTCTGTTTCCCCAGTACTGGAATTACGGACATGGGCTCCTGGATTTTTATGTGGGTGCAGCAGCAAACCATTTACCCACTGAGCTATCTTCCCGGTCACCAACAAACGGGTCTCCTTGGACAACAATCTCACATTGGGACAAACGTTGATGTTTTGATATATGGTACCCATTCTACACTGTTACTCAATATGTATATGTATGTGTGTGTATATGATATATATATATATATATATATATATATGGATATGTATAGATGTAGTATATGTATATGTATATGCAACTTTTTATTGGTTCTTTGTGAATTTCACATCAGATAGCCCACCTTATTCGTCTCTCCATTCTCTCATACCTGCCCTCCCCCCACTGGCAACTTCCTCTCCAAAAAAAAAAAAAAAAAAAATCATTGTGGAAGCTGTAGTATGTCACAGTGTGTCCCGCAGTATACTCTTTTGTCCATACCTCTTTGCTTACAAATGTTCATTGCAATGACTCATTGGTCTGATTCCAGGCTTCTGGCTTCTGCTACACTATAAACAATGGATCCTCACTGGGACTCCTCTTGGATACCCTTTTGTTGTCCTGTGTCATGGAGATCCTGAAGCTTTGGATCTGCAGGGCCAGCTCCTTTATACTTCACAGCTCTATCATTTCATCAATGAGGTAGATGTTGGGGTGGGCCAACTCTCAGCCCTGGATGTGGGCCTGGGAGGTATCTGAGCTGGTGGGCCCACCAGCTCTCCAACGCCCTCATCACCAGGTTGAGTCCTCCAGCACTGCCCCAGCTAACTCATCCAATGCCAAAGCTGGCAAGGGGCAGAGCCAACCCTCCCCAACCCATGCCCTCAGGGCTGTTGCACTGTGCCCACTGTAGCAGGCACCCATGGCTGTAGGCCCAGCTCTACTGTGCTGCCCAAGTGAGATGCAGGGCTTGCTCTCCCAACTGCTGCAGCAGGTTAAGGGCATAGTCTCATGCTCAGGCCCTTGTGGGTGGCTCTCTTGCATCATCACCACTAGGACCAGCTCTACTGTGCTGCCCAGGACAGGTGTAGGGCCCGCTCTCCAGGTTACTTAACATTTTTATTTTCCATTGGACATCTCCTTTTCTTTCAACCAAGATTTAATTGCTGGGGGACCAAATTCATTTATTCTAATTTTTCTATGATAAAGATATAGAATAAGATATAATTACATTGTCAATAACCTTACAGTCTGAGAGAAGATGCAGTGGGGCAGATGTAATAAATGCAGGTGACATTTCAACAGGAAGGCAAAAATGTGTTGGCATGTTCACATGTAAACGGGGAACCCTGGGCTTACCTGCCACTTCAAAAACTTGGAACTTTCTTTTACAATCCTTGGAGTCACCAGGAAGAGAAATCTTCTACTGAGGAATTGGCTCTCCCAGGTTAGCTGTGGGCGTGTCTCTGGAGCATTTTCTTGATTGGTGATTGCTGTGAGTGTGTGTGTGGGCGGTGCCGTTCCTGGGCAGGTGGTCCTGGGTTGCATAAGAGAGCAGGCTGAGTAAAGGGCGGGGAGCACGTCTGCAGGCAGCATTTCTCCATGGCTTCTGCCTGTGGGGCTGCTCTGACTTCCTTTGATGATGGGCTGTGATGGGGGCATGTAAAACAAATAAGTGATTTCTTCCCCAAGTGTTCTGGGTGGTATTTTATCACAGCAACAGGAAAGTTTATTAGAACAGGGGGCTATTCGGCAATATTTAATAAAACTGGTATTTATCCTTTGGCACAGCAACTTTATTTACAGTAATTCATCCTGCATTTATCCTAAGGATATATAATATATAATGTACAATATATAACATACAATATACAATATAATATACAGTATATGATTAATATATAACAGATAGCATGTAACAGATAACACATATAGAATATAACATATAATATACAATATATAATAGATATACTATATACTATGTAATAAATATATAATGTATAAGTATATATAAATATATTTGAAATGAAATACCAGTAAAACTAAAATATGTTACATATACCAGATTGTGTTGCTGACAGAATACTTGGCAGAGATAATATAAGGGAGGATGATTTTCACTCAGGTTTCAGAGATTTAAGTTCATTCCAGCAGAAAGGCATGGGGGAGCATCGTCGCTCACTGTGATGCCCAGGGAGGAGACAGAGTGGGAGAGAGGAGGGAGGGAGGGAGGGAGGGAGGGAGGGAGGGATGGAAGGAGGGAGTGGGTAAATTTGTGACTTCTCCTTTCCCCTTTGATTCCATCCAGTTTGCAGCTGTGGAGTGGAGCCCCCCACTTTCAAGAGGTTCTTCTTAGTTAATCTCCTCTGGAGAAACTCTCGGACATGTGCTCTCATAATCTCCAGGCTCTCATCAATCCAACCATGAAGTTAGCACCACTGTATTTTGCTTTTTATGTAGGAAAGAAGGAAAGATAGGCCAACATCTGTACTTGCTTATTTCTCCCAGAACAATACAGAGGATCAGTCAGGAAACACTGAAGTCGGCTGCCAACACGAGGAATGATGCAGAAGAAGTGAGTGAGCTGTTACTGCTCTGGATGTGCCTGCTGCATAATTTTGACCTCTGGAAGCATGCTAGTGTCGATATATTAAAAAATTCATAGGATTAGAGAGGATCCTCTAAACTGAGAACAAACTGAAGCTAACCCATCAGCTGTGGTTCAGATGATGGCTTAACCACACTGATGGGAAGGAAGGGGAGAAATCTGCATTTGACTATATACCCTGGATTCTAAGTCCCTCTCCAGTGCTGGATGTTGAACTCAGAGCCTAATGCATGCTGGGTAAGCGCTCTATCACTGACTTATCCCCTTATCCCCAACCCTCATTTTAAGATTTATTTTTTTAATGTGTTTTGTCTGTATGCATCTCTGTGTGAGGGCATCAGATCCTCTGCAAGTGCAGTATGGACAGTTGTGAGCTGCCATGTGGGTGCTGGGAATTGAACTCAGATCCTCCGGAAGAGCAGCCAGTGCTTTTAACCACTGAGCCATCTTTTCAGACCCTCTACTCTCGTTTTAAATGAAGGGATAGAGGGACAGGCAGCCTGAGTCTTTTACAGTAGTTTATAGTTATAGGAAAAATAATTTGGAAACACTTTTCTGTGTTATAGAACATAGGGAACTGGTACCAAACATGTGGGTGTTAGCAATCCGGGTTTTATCAGGAGGAAAGGAAATGTGTAGAGTTGGGGGAAGGAAAAAAAATCCCTGTTGAAATGGATGGAAACGGAGGCTTGCTTCAGAGTGTGACATATTTCTACCACACATGTGTGCACACACATAGCAGCATCCAGACGTATGTATTAATGCACACACGTATTTAATATCTAGCTTTGCTGTAAGTACCAAAGGAGCAAGCATCACAGTAGCAACGAGCTCACGCAGTACCCAGATCTCGGTTTTTAATGCCATTCCATCCGTGCGGGTTAACGTTGGCAGTCAACTTGACTGGATCTGGAGTAAACTAACTGGCAAGCCATCAGACAATTGCACTATGAGATTTCTTTTTGATTGGTTCTTAAAGTGAGAAAGCTCACCCTAAATGAGGATAACACCTTGTATGCCCCTTCTCGTCTTTAAGTTCTGTTGGCAAGCTCGTCTACTCTGTTGGCATCTTTCTGCTAGGCACGCGCCACCATCCTTTGCTGCTATTAGAACCCGGCTTCTTCAGCCTTCTAATAGCTTCTTTGTCCTTCCGATATACTGAAGACCAGTGGCTCTCCAGTCTTCAGGCCTTCAGTGCCAAGCTGGGACTGATGAAACATGTCTTTTGGATGGAGTAGCTCCTCTGTCCTCAGACTGTCCAGTGGGAAGGCAGCCATTGTTGGATTACCTAGACTGTATCATGTAAGCCAACCTAACAAATTCACCCTTAACATAGATTTATTTTATCAGTTCTTTTCCTTTGGAGAACTCCTGACTATGATACCATCCAAAGGTACCAAGGATCTGAGGAGGAAACAGGCAATTCTAGGGCCAGGGCAGGCAGGGGATGTACATGATGATCTTAGAGAATCAACAGGTGATTGGGTGGTGGTGCTGAAATCAGAAAGTTAGCAATTTCAACCATTATGGCAAAGATTAGATCAAGCAAGAATCCTCCATGCATGTGGGATATAGGGTGAAGAGCAGGATATTTATATAGTTTCAAAGTCTCTCTCTCTCTCTCTCTCTCTCTCTCTCTCTCTCTCTCTCTCTCTCTTAGTTATAAGGGGAGGATAGTGTCAAATCTATTGTAGGAAATTTCAATATCTTGAGTGGGTTGCATGGACAATGTGTGACTTGCTGAGGATCTGGTGGTATCTGAGCTGTGTTCTAGCCAAGAATGGCTGTCTTAGTTAGGGTCTTATTGCTGTGAACAGACACCATGACCAATGTAAGTTTTATAAAGGACAGCATTAATTGGGGCAGGCTTACAGGTTCAGAGGTTCAGTCCATTATCATCAAGGCGGGAGCATGGCAGCATCCAGGCAGGCATGGTGCAGGAGGAGCTGAGAGTTCTACATCTTCACCTGAAGGAAGCCAGGAACAGACTGAGCATCCTCAGGCAGCTAGGAAGAGGGTCTCCAAGCCCACCCCCACAGTGACACACACACTTCCTCCAACAAGGCCACACCTTCTAATAGTGCCACTCCCTGGGCCAAGCATATGCAAACGGTCACAAGGCCTAACCCCAAACCATAAGGAAATATTAGACAAACTCTCAATGAGAAAAAATTAGAGAACTCCAGGCTTGGAGAAAGGCCATTGTATATGACAAAGAAAAGTTCTAGTAAAGTCCCAGGTTAATGAAAGGTAAAAAGACCTGACAGCTAAAAGCAATCGTTGACTGTAGAGCAGGGGTTCTCACCCTTGCTAATGCTGCAACCCTTTAATACAGTTCCTCATGCTGTGGTGACCCCCAACCATAAAATTATTTCTTTGCCAGTTTAAAAGATGAAGTCTCTATCTGTAATTCAACAGTCAAGTAGTAGTTATAGTTGTTTCAAGTGTAGAGATGATAGGAAAATCATAACTGGGACAAACAAAACTGAATCACACTAGGTTTCTAATATTTTATTTTTAGAGTTGAGGATATGCCCCCCAATATCATCTTATTCTGACAATTTTTTCATCTTTCTGTATAACAGACAAGGAGATTCATTAATCCTAGAATTCAGTGGCACAAATTTTATGCTTGATTGAAAAACTAATAGCCCAGACACATAGAGTAGAACCAAAAACAATACTGGGGAAAAAAAAATCAAAAACCAATTATTTCTTTGCTACTTCATAACTGTAATTTTGCTAGTGTTATGAAGTGATAAGAATATCTGTGTTTCGTGCTCCACTATGTTCATAGCAGCCTTATTCATAATAGCCAGAAGCTGGAAAGAACCCAGATGCCCTTCAACAGAGGAATGGATACAGAAAATGTGGTACATCTACACAATGGACTACTACTCAGCTATCAAAAACAATGACTTTATGAAATTCATAGGCAAATGGAGGAACTGGAAAATATCATCCTGAGTGAGGTAACCCAATCACAGAAAACACACATGGTATGCTCATTGATAAGTGGCTATTAGCCCAAATGCTTGAATTGCCTTAGATGCACAGAACACATGAAACTCAAGATGGATGACCAAAATGTGAATGCTTCACTCCTTCTTTAAAGGGGAACAAGAATACCCTTGGCAAGGAATAAGGAGGCAAAGATTAAAACAGAGGCAGAAGGAACACCCATTCAGAGCCTGCCCCACATGTGGCCCATACATATACAGCCACCCAATTAGACAAGACGGTTGAAGCAAAGAAGTGCAGGCTGACAGGAACTGGATGTAGATCTCCTGAGAGACACAGCCAGAATACAGCAAATACATAGGTGAATGCCAGCAGCAAACCACTGAACTGAGAACGGGACCCCATTGAAGGAATCAGAGAAAGAACTGAAGAGCTTGAAGGGGCTTGAGACCCCATATGAACAACAATGCCAACCAACCAGAGCTTGGGGACTAAGCCATACCCAAAGACTATACATGGACTGACCCTGGACTCTGACCTCATAGGTAGCAATGAATAGCCTAGTAAGAGCACCAGTGGAAGGGGAAGCCCTTGGTCCTGCCAAGACTGAACCTCCAGTGAACGTGATTGTTCGGGGTAGGGAGGCAATGGGGGAGGATGGGGAGGGGAACACCCATAAAGAAGGGGAGGGGGAGGGGTTAGGGGGATATTGGCCCGGAAACCGGGAAAGGGAATAACACTCGAAATGTAAATAAGAAATACTCAAGTTAATAAAAAAAAAATCTGTGTTTTTCAATGGTCTTAGGGGGCTTCTATGAGAAGGTTGTTCAACCCCAAAGGGGTGGCAATCCACAGGTTGAGAACCACTGCTCTAGACTGACTTCTATATCTGGAGGAAAAACTGTAAATTCACCACTGAGTCAGCTGACAAAAGGGGGCCATGGACATTAGATTTAAGTGAAAATATTGTTTTATGTTAAATTTACTAAGGTTGCTAGCTATCCTTCTGTTATGTACAGGAACATCTTTATGCATAGGAAACATAACCACTAATATAGAGAGAAGAGGCCATGAGGTATTTAGCTTTTTCTGAAATGTTTGAGGGAAACACACACACACACACCCCACACACACACACACACACACACACACAGAGAGAGAGAGAGAGAGAGAGAGAGAGAGAGAGAGAGAGAGAACACAAGAAAGTACAAAAGCAGTCATCAAATGCTAGAGACAATTGGTTAATAGTTAACAACTAATGGATTGTGAGGAAAAACCAAAAATAAAACAAAGCAAATCCTGCCATCTTTAACTACGTCCATCCTTACCATTTTTTTCCTGAGTTTAAAATTATTTCAGAATTTAAAGTTTAAAATGATTGAACATCTTACTTTAATTCAGAAACCTATCCTCCCCTCCCCATTCCACCTCCCATGGACTAGTTTTATGCCAACTCAGCACAATTGAGACGAGGGAACCTCAGTTGAGAAGGCTGGGCTGTGGGCACACCTGCAGAACATTTTCTTAATTAGTGATTGATGCACGAGGGGCGGGGGTGGGGGTGGGCAGTCGATTGTGGATAAGGCAATCCCTGGGCTTTTGGTCTTGGGTTCTATAAGGCAGCAGTGTGAGCACAGCCATGTGAATGAACCAGTAAGCAGCACCCTTCCATGGCCTTTGCCTCTGGTAAGTCTGGCAGAGCGCTCTAAATTTAGCTGGACACGGACCACCCGATCTTCATATCCTTGGAGTGAATGAGGGTAGTTGTTGGGGTAAAAACCTTAGAATTAGTTCATAATGATTGACTTGTGTGTTGTGGCCATGGCCTAATGCTTGTTCACAGTGACAGATGACCACTTTCTCCCCTCCTCTCTGTGAGATTATTTTGTCCTTGGCTTGTGGATAATGCTGTGCATCATGAGGCCCCATGTGCCAAGATCAGCGCATGATTCATTCAGAGTGTGTTTAGATAAAGACAGGGCAGACAGATTTACATTTCCTCCTAGCTAGATCAAGCAAGAATCGTTGTGGGTGTGGGATTTAGAGAGACATACAGGAGAAGAGCAGGATATCCATATGGTTTTATTTACTTGATTTTAAGCTGTGTCTCTGTATGTGTCGTTGCACCCATGAATGCAGTGCATACAGAAACCAGGAGAGGGTGTGGGAGCCCCTGGAGATGGAGCCAAGGAAGGGTGGTGAGCCTCCTGATGTGGGTTCTGGGAACAGACCTTGGATCTTCTGCAAGAGCAGTCTGCATTTTTAACTGAAAAGCCATTTCTTCTATGACTTTAAAGTATCTTCTTAGAACTTGAAGTTCTTTAAATGGCCCTGGTGCCTCACTTCCTCCTCCCCCTCTCCCTCTTCCTCCTCCCTCTCTCTTCCTCCCCCTCCCCTCTTCCTCCTCTTCCTCCTCCTTTTCCCCTTTCCCCCTCCTCCTTCCTCTCCCCCTCCCCTCCCATCCCCTCTTCCTCCTTCTTCTCCCCCCTCCTCGTTCTCTTTCCTCTAAGAGTCCTTAAGCAAGTAGGGTTAGGGGCTTGTGGAATTTAGAGGAGGCTGACTGAACAGTACTTTCCCAAGTTCAGTGTTCTGAAAGGTGGATTTTCAAACAAACCCAAACCAACTAGACTGTAAAGTATTGCTACAGTTTGAATAGGAAATGACCTCCACAGGCCATGGCTTTGAACCCTTGGCCTCTAATGGTGGTACTGTTTGGGTTAGCTATGGACCCTTTAGGGTCAGGGTACCCTTGTGACTGGCTAGGTCAAGGCTACTAGGAAGGCCTTGAAGGTGATCTCTGCTTTGGCCTTTGGCCTGAGCTCTCTGTGTCTACCTTTACCAAGATGTGAAAAGCAAAGCAGCAAGCCCTTGCCATTGTGCTACCCCTGTGCTTTCTCCACTGTGATGGACGGTATTTGTGAAAATCCAGGAAGTGCCAGGATTCTGAACTCTAAAAAGGAAAGCCCAGGAAAGCCAAAACAAATCCTTCCTACCTTAAGTTGCCTCTGTTAGGTATTTGGTCATGGCTATGAGACTCTTTTGAGTTTTGAAAGGTTGTACCTAACACATACAGATTGTTTTGGAAAAATGTAATTAGTTATCTGCTTAGTGAATTGAAGTCTTGCATAAGGCCCAAGGTTGTGATGACATATGGCCCCTAGTTCTTTCATGGGAAGCTGAATCTTGAACACAGAGCTACCTAAAAGATAAGGGAGCTGCCTAACTCTATCCTCCCCTCTCCTCAGACAACTCTGTGAAGGACATGTAATTAAAACATCAAAAACGTGGGCCTGGGGAGGTGGCTCAGCAGGTGAGAGCACTGGCTGCTCCTCAAGAGGATCCAAGTTCAATTCCCAGCACCGATATGGCAACTCACAACTGTCTACAATTCCAGTTCCAGGGGATTTGACACCCCCACACAGACACACACATGGAGGCAAAACACCAATGCATATAAAATTTTAAATGGAAAACAGAAAGAACCCTAAATATTTCATGTTTTAGGATGTTCTCTATTGATTGATAGTGACTCCTTTGAGTCCTGTGTTGAGGATTGTTCTCCAGGAGCATTTGGGTTTGAGGAAGAGTTCTGTGATTGATTTGTGGTGCCTGCTTGGGGTGTAGAATGGGAAAGTTGATCAGGTGTATGCAGCTGACACAATTCTCCAGGGCTCTGTTTATTTGAAAGAATAGCTTCATTTTATGTATTTTCTTACTAATCAAGGGACATTGGCTGTGGTGTCCCAGGTTTGATAGAGGAGAATCACAGAACCCTTACGGAGACTTTGGGCATTTTTTCTTGCATACACCTTTCTTCCCAATGCAGCAAAGAAACCGCAGAACACACTGTACATCCTGCCCCTAGCTTACCTTGTTTATCTGGCAGGCACGCTCCTCTTGACATTTAGAATCCCAGTCTTTTTTTTAAGAGTTCAGAATGCTGACATTTATTATTCTTGGATAAACACCGTGATATTTCCTCATAATCTAAGTGCCAAGGAAATCTGACCCCACTCAAACTCTCTATTGCCTTCTACTCTGCAGTAAAGAAGCCCAAGAAGCAGAGGAGGGGACTTTGTAGAGAGTTCTCCGTGAGGCTTCCACTGGCTGCTCCCAGATGGGTGGGGAATTCTCTCTGAGTTTTGACGTTCAGCTCTCCTAGGTGATCTGATGCGGCACTGGGCTCTTCTGAACTATCAGAGGCAATGAACACTCACCAGCAGCTCAGCACAAGGTTGTGGTGGTTTGCATATGCTCAGCCCAGGGAGTGGCACTATTAGGAGGCGTGGCCTTGTTGGAGGAAGTGTGTCACCGTGGGGTTGGGCTTGGAGACCCTCCTCCTAGCTGCCCGGAAGACAGTCTGCTCCTGGCTTCCTTTGGATGAAGATGTTGAGCTCTCACCTCTTCCAGTGCCATGCCTGTCTGGACACTCTTGTGTTTCCTGCTTTCATGATAGTGGATTTGGTCATAGTGTCTGTTCCAGCAGTAAACCCACGAAGACCCAGACTTTACAATTTTACCGGGTCCCGTTTGCCAATTGTTGATCTTAGGGCATCTTCCCTACTTTCTCTTCTGTTGGCTTCAGTGTGTCTGGTTTGATGTGGAGGCCCTTGATCCACTTGGACTTGAGCTTTGCCCGTGGTGATAAGCATGGATCGATCTGCATTCTTCTACATGCTGACCTCCAGTTGAACCAGCACCATTTGTTGAAAATGCTATCTTTTTTCCACTGGATGGTTTTAGCTCCTTTGTCAAAGATCAAGTGACCATAGGTGTGGGGGTTCATTTCTGGGTCTTCAATTCTATTCCGTTGATCTCCCTGCCTGTCTCTGTGCCAATACCATAACATACAGTTTTTTTTTTTTTATCACTATTACTCTAGACAAAGGCTTATGACTTTGTGTCACTTTTCTTAGATTTCTCATCATTTCTGACAATGTCACAAAGACTGCTTTGAAGGTCTTTTAAGATCCTACTGTGCAGAGTGAATTCTTTCCTAGAAACTTATTTTAGGAATTAGTTTTCAGGGTATGAATGAAAAAGGCTGCAGAATTGAGCCTTCCACCCTTCCTTTGTTGGGGGTTGATCTGGGGCTTCTTGTATTCATTTGCTAAATTCCAAGATCTGGTTGCCCCAAGATGAGCAAATTCCTACCTACACCAGCCTTTGTTGGAGGTTGCAGGTAGGGACCATGAAGGAAGAGAAAAACAGGAGGAAGAGGAGGGGGAGGAGGAGGGGGAGAAGGGGAAGAAAGGGAAGGAGGGGTAGGAGAGGAAAGAGGGGAAGGAAGGAGAGAAGAGGAAGAGAAAGAGGAAGAAGGAGGAGGAGGAGGAAGAGGAGGAGAAGAAGGAAGAGCGGGAAGACGGAGGGAACAGGAGGTCTCTATTAGTAAAGATGGACCAGAAACACATGCCCCACTGAAATGCCTCCCCAGCTGGAGCAGAAATAACCCAGGAAGATTCAAACAGCAAGTATTTGGGGGACACAGTTGGACAAGTAGCCAGGCCAGCAGTAGAGAATTAGATTAGGGGTGGTACACCCCCACCCCCACCCCCCATTGCACAAAGCCTGACAAACAAACACTAGTTTGAGTCTCATTCATGGGGGTCGGCCTCCTTTATATGATTTCACACTCCTTGCTTCCTCTACCAGGATCTGGATTCCTCTCACTGCTGGCAACCCACAAAGCCAATTCCCTGCAGCGGGAGGTATTTTACCTGGAGGCAGGGTATTAAACGGTGCTTCGAAGGAGCCAACACATGCTTTATTCACCAATAACCCTAGTAAGGAAGACTGCGTGAATGTCCTGTTTTCCAGTAGCAGTGTCTGCCTGAGCTGGTGGGACCCACCCCTTCCTTAAAGGAGAAAACAAACCTCCATCCATGTAGGGCTCCCAGGTTGCTCTGGACACTTGGAGGTCTAGGTGCCAGCTTTGGGGTCAGATGTGTGAGCAGGAAGATAGAGGCCAAAAGAGCTCCAGAGGATTTGTAGTGGAAATGCAGCCCCAGACGGAGAGGAAGTAAGGATGGGGACAGACAGATAGGAAGCCAGAGCAATGTTATTTAGAGTTCACAGGAAGGGTCTACATTTCTATTTTGAAAATTGCTGAAAATGATTCTTTCCTGACTTACTTCTTCTTCCTGTGTCCCCTTTTCCTTCTTAGAATAATCTGTGAAGATCTTGTAATTAAAACATTGAAAATAGAAAAAAAAAATCCAACCCTAAAATGACATCTGTAAGTCTTTGCCGCTTCTTTCATTAAAAGAAATGAGAAACACAATAAAATTAACTTCAGTGAATTTTCATCTGAGTCTCCATCAATATCTTGTCCCAGCTTTATTCTACATGGATGGGTGGTCAGGATGTGATTATGGCTTGAGATTCTTTGAAGAGTCAGAGATAGTCATTAGTTATGGGAGATTTGAAATGTTAACAAAACTCAGAATATGTAAAATTTGAATCTTGATTATCTGTATAGTAATTAGTAAGCATGTCCCAAATTCTGACAAAGTTTAGGCTTCCTCCCTGACCCTTGCTTATCTTTTCAAGACAAGAGTTTCACTGTGTAGTCCTGGCTGTACTGGAACTCACTCTGTGGACCAGGCTGGCCTTGAACTCAGACATCCACTGGCCTGTGTCTCTCCAGTGCTGGGGTTAAAGGCGTGCGCCACCACTGGGCTAAGACGCATATTTACATTTCCCTGTGCATTTCACATGCCTGTCCACACTCACCTGTGGCCTCTGTCACCTTCCCTCCCCAGGCTCCTGCCCCGTCTCATCTCAGGCTGCCTCAAGGTTCCCCGCCCTGGATCGCCCTTCCCAGTTCACTCACCACAGCATCTGACTGGCCCTGCCCACTCCATCCTCAGCTAGGCTCTGCCATGTTACTTTGATCACTGAGGGCAATCAATAATAAAAGCCCCCCCCCTCTCCAAAAATATTCATGAAAACTTCTTTTATTTGATTGCTGACTAGCTTCTAGACTCCTTGTTACAGTAGAACTCAGTCAAATGCTAGACTCTGCCTGTCAGCCTTATCATATACCAGCCAGGCACACAGTACTCACTAAAGTCAGTACTTGGTGAATGGTATAATGTCCTTAAGCAGAGCTACAGAAAACAAAAAAAACTCTTGGGGGTAGAGAGATGGTTCGGCAGTTAAGAGCAGCGGTCCATCATGCAGAGGACCTGAGTTTGATTCCCAGCAGCCACATGGTGGTTTACAACCATCCCCAATTGTAGTTCCATGGGGATGTAATGCCCTCTTCTGACCTTCATGGGCATCGGGCACACATGTAGTACACAGACATACATGCAAGCAAAATACGCATAAACCCAAATGAATAAACCTAATAAATATTTTTAAAACATGAAACAATGGCCTATTTCTGAAGGGGTCATTTGCAAGCAAGGTATGGGGTCTCTTTAAGCAAACTGCCTTTGACACTGCTCTGGGGTACTGGTTTGGATAAACACAAGATTCTTTGCATTCCTGATTATTAAAATACATGGCACATGCTATCTAAGTTATTGGTCAGGTCCCGTGATCCTCCTGCCTCTGCCTCCTTCAGCAAATCCTACCGGTGTGCGCCACCACAACCGGCAGGTCAGGTCCCGTGAGCCAACTAGGCATGAGCTTGAAGCTGTGACCTTTTTGGCTCTAAGGGTAAGAGTGTGGGGTGTGGGCCATACATGGTATTTTTAATGTTAGGAAGGAAGACAGTTTGGAGTTTTTCCTGAAAACAAAAACATGGTCTTTTATCAGAGGACATTTAGGGAACCCAGTGTGTCTTCTCAGTGGTGTCGTGTTTGAGGTGGAGGCAGGGGAACCAAGGAGACAAGGGGCTCTACATCTTATGGGAGACAGACATGTGAACAGTCATAACACAAAATGACAAGGGCTGCCACAGAGAGGAGGGCAGATGCTTTGGGGAGGGCGAAGGAACTAGGGTATAGTCACAGAAGACTACAGAAGGGACAACCTTAGCTCCTGTCTCCTTTAAAGAGGGTTTAATGACCTCTGCTGGGGAATGAGACCCAGAAGAGCAACTTAGTGTAAAGGTTGGAGAGGCTAAGGGTACTGGGTCTGCCAGCAGTTCATTGGCTCTGGGGATTTGGACTGAGCACTTCAACTTTAAAGAATTTACTCTAGTTGTGCATTGGTAGCACACACCTTCATTCTGAGCACTCAGGAGGCAGAGGCAGGCAGATCTCTGAGTTTGAGACCAGCCTGATCTACAGAGCCAGTTTCAAGACAGCCAGGATTATACAGAGAAACCTTGTATCAAACAAACGAACAAATGACAAAAGAATTTACTCTAAGGCAGCAATCCCATAACTGAGCATGTGTTTACTCCTTCTCTGGCCGGACAGCAAGAATAGCAAAGCACAGGGGTGGGTGAATGCAGTCTGTCCAGAGTAGGGTGCTGTCTTAGGGTTTTACTGCTGTGGACAGACACCATGACCAAGACAACTCTTATAAGGACAACATGTAATTGGGGTTGGCTTACAGTTCAGAGTTTCAGTCCATTATCATCAAGGTAGGAAAATGGCAGCATCCAGGCAGGCATGGTATAGGAGGAGCTGAGAATTCTACATCTTCATCTGAAGGCTGCTAGCAGAATACTGACTTCCAGGCAGTTATGATGAGGGCCTTAAAGCCCATGCCACAGCGACATACTTCCCCCAACAAGACCACTATTTGGAGAAATAGTGCCACTACCTGGGCCAAGCATATTCAAACCACCACATACAAATACATACATACATCATACATACATACATACATACATACATACATACACATATACTGGCTATCTATCTATCTATCTATCTATCTATCTATCTATCTATCTATCTATCTATCTATCTATCTATCTGCCTAATTGGGCTGGCACATAGTTCAGTGGTAAAGGACTTGCATGTCCCAGGCCCTGAGTTTGATCCCCATCATTGCATAAACCACCATATAAAGACCATATAAAGTCTAGAAGTAAATGTAAGATGCTCACAGTAATAAGACTGAGAACAGTTAGCTTTCACTTTACATTGTAATGTGGAACACCCTGCCCCATAGTGAGTGGGCATTAAAGTTACAGCCAGAAAAATCAGTAAAGCTATTTCCACTTTGAAAAGTCCATAGAGTTTAAAGAGAGATGATTAGGACCAGAATTCTAATTGAGTGGCTGTTGTTAAACCTGTTAAGACATGTGTATCCTCTGGACCCTCCGAGTAGACCATCCCGGTAGAGCAGGCTCGTCTCTAACAAGGAAGATGGGTGAAGCCTTCCTTGAGTTGCTCTCTCTCATTTATCTAGAGGTGGGTGGAGGTGTATTCTCCGTGTATGTTCTAGAGTAGGCATGAAGAGAGAAGACACTCTGTCACAGTCCCTGAGCAGCCATTCTCTATTATGAGCTACATCCTTGATCCACCAGACGAGGCTAAATAATTCCACTGCCTAGACCTTGTATGCTCAGATCAACTACTTATGACTTTCTGGGATGAGGCCCAAGTAATGGGCCCAGGAGATGCTCTTCTGCAGACAGGGTTGAGCCCAATCTTCTGATTAAAAGAGAATGAAATAAAATTAACTAGCCATGAGCACACTCATGGACCTGTACTTTCAGGACATGCAGGTATTTATCTTTACAAAAAGGATCTCTTGGTCAAATATTTCTGTATCCCTTTCTAGAAAAGTCCCAAAGCGTATTAGCCAATAAAGACTTTGGTAAGTTTTACAGTAAGGAAATTTGTCTCAACTAATTTTTTCCCAAGTAGTTTCTCATCTTGGAAACTGTCTTAGGGTTTCTGATGCTGCAACAAAACACCATGACCAAAAAAAAAAAAGCAAGTTGGGTAGAAAAGGATTTCTTCAGCTTATACCTCCAGACCGTAGTCCATCACTGGAGGAAGTCAGGGTAGGAACTCAAGCAGGGCTGGAACCTGGAGGCAGGAGCTGATGCAGAGGCCATGGAGGGGTGCTGCTTACTGGCTTGCTCTCCATAGCTTGTTCAGCCTGCTTTCGTATAGAAACCAGGACCAGCAGCCCAGGGATGGCGCCACCCACCATAAGCTGGTTCCTCCCTCATTGATCACTAATTGAGAAAATGCCCCACATCTGGATCCCTTGGAGATATTTTCCCACCTGGGGCTCCTTCCTCTCTGGTGACTGACTTTGGTCAAGTTGACACGCAAAACCAGCCGGTACAGAAACTCTGTCTTAGGTGGTACTCTGCCTTCGCTTAGCAGCGTGAGACCAAGTCCTGGTGGTTTCTCTACACGCCATTACTCTGTTACCCTTTGGAACACTTCCCTAAAAGGTCCCTAGGACACTGCTAAGACCCAAGCAGATCTCTGAACCCACAACAACACGCGGCAGAGGAGGCCTTGCCCTGGAAATCTGTGGGATGCTCATCCCTACTGGGGCACTGCTCACCTGAGACCCAGGGTGCAGAGGGGGCACCGTGGTTAGAGTCTGACGTGCAGAGTAGAGTGAGGAGTTACTGACTGCTTTGTCCCCCATCAGAAGCTGGGCAGGGATGCAGCACGCACCAAATCCCAGACTTTCCCCTCTTAGCCACACCCCTCCACCTCCTCGGACCCAGTCAAGAGGTCACCCCAGGCATTTTACAATCTTCTGCATAAAGGAGCACAGTCACCGTTCTTGACAAGTTCCTGCCTTCTTACACCATTTGGAGCTTCTGTCTCCGCCGGCCACGAAGACACCCAAAGCTCTAAATATCTTTTTGGTTGTACGGCATGTTTAGAATTGAAGAGCTGGTTCGATACAATTAAAAGCTTCCAGAAAGCTGTTATGGCGCCAATTATTTACTTTGTGATAGCAGGCTATTTAAATTTCATTACGGAGTAGAAAATAGGGAGATAAGAACAAATTATGGCCAGGCTGGCTGTGACCTCAAAACCTTTGCTCCTTTTGTTCATAAAAGATACCAGAGGCAGGGCATTCAGATTCAAGGATCATTTGGTTAAACTGTGCGTTCCCCTAAACGAAAGTGCTTCTTAATCTCTTCATGGGCTGTTAATGGGCCATTTATCAGGGTCTTACAAGGCAAAGTGAATGTGGAGAAAACAGGGTTACCAACTTGGGAGGGCCACCCTGTATCACAGGTGGCCGGACAATGACCCAGTGACTCTGGGCCTTGACCTAAACATTTCCAGTCCCCAAAGGAAATAAATGACTGTTCCCCCTCCCCTTTCTGGGCTCCCTTTTGAGTACATCACTTTGGTTGTTAAAACACTCCCTCGCGGTTCCCAGTTCTTTTTTTTTTTTTTTTTGGTTTTTTTTCGGAGCTGGGGACCAACCCAGGGCCTTGCGCTTCCTAGGTAAGCGCTCTACCACTGAGCTAAATCCCCAGCCCCACAGTTCCCAGTTCTTATTCAAGCTGTTCTCCGTGGTGGCTTAACTAGAACATTTCCAATATTGCTACTTGTCATTTGGTCCTCTGTACAGGAGGTAGATGGCAGCTATGTGGCAGGATGGAGGACCCGGTTCATGTGATTGTCAGATGTATAAACACTTGATTCATGTATGTGTACATGTATATGCACATGTATGAGCACACATGCACACACACATATACACACACAGGTATAATTAACACAGTAAAGTTGATAGATGTCTTAAGTTTCTAATTTTGTTTTGGCCCAAAGTTGAGTATCTATGACCAAAATCAAGATAGAGGATTCTTTGGTCACCCAGAAACATCCCCTTGTACATCTTCATTGTGGATTCCTTCCTTTTCCCTGAGGATGAGTTAGTTCCAAGAGGGAAGTAAATTAAGGGTCCATGTTGGACAACAGGCTATCCAGGCAGCACAAACAACCCCTCCCCTGAATGGACAAGTGACTGCTTAGACTGACAGAGTGCTCATAAAGCATATGGACTCCTTATTGTGTCAGTCAGAGAGAGGTGCTAAAAAAAAATGACCAATCCCCACTATAATCACCTTAGTCTCTACCCAGTTTCCCTCGTTAGATTTATAAAAGGCCACCGGGCAGTGGGACACAGTGCTATTTCTCCCTTAAAACCTCTCTCAGTCTTGGGAATTCTTCCTTACTTTCCCTTAGTTATTCTATGTTCTCTCTGTCTATTCCTTATTTGAATTTTCTTGTTCTTGGGCACCGGGCAATGAACTTAGTAGCCATTGGTTCGGGATCGCTTTGGTATGCACATGTCTGGTACCCTTAGCTCCCTGAGTTAAGCTCATTAAAAGTCAAGAAAGGGCTGGAGAGGTGGCTTAGTGACTAAGAGCACTGGCTGCTCTTTAAAGGGTTCTGGTTCCATGATTCCTCACACCTACATGGCAGCTCATGACCTTTGTTATCTCTAGTCTCAGAGGATCTGGGACCCTCTTCTGGCCTTCACAGACACTGCACCCATATATAATGTTGACACACAGATGCCATATGTACCACCACCACCACCACCAGCAGCTGAGGAAGGCTCGGCTGCTCTGAAGGAACGGAAGTGCCCAGGAGAAGAAGTCAGCCCCTGTTAAAGATTCCACACAGCTATTGGATGAAAGCTCTGTGGTTGTAGAGAGCTGGAATGCTATATGATCCAGAGGCAAATTATCTCGGGCTATCTTTAGTCCACAATTTGTTGCCTGCCTCTTTGTTCTTTTGACCATCAGGAAAAACCTTCAGAATGCATTTTAATGTCCTCCAACTAAATGCTAAGAAGGCCATTGGATAGCATCTGAAACTTACAGCAGAGTCCCTCTCCCACAGTGACAGCTTACAGCCACCAATGTACTTAGGGAATGACTGACCTTTGATTTTTTTCTTTCTTTCTGTGATTATAAAAGTTCATGTGACTTTATTTGGGGCGGCATCAATCTGTGTCCCAGGATGTGGTGGTTTGAATGAGAATGGCCTCCACAGGCTCATATGTTTCAGGGTTTAGCTCCCAGGGGGTGGACTGCTTAGGAAGGGTTGGGAGGTATGGTATTGTTGGAGGAAGTATGTTATGGGTTCTGAGGTCTCAAAAGCCCATGCTAAGCCCAGTGTCTCTTCTCTCTCTGCTTCATGTTCATATGCCATGCCTACCTGTCTGGCCGTATTGCTTCCTGTCATGACGGTCGTGGGCTAACCCTCTGGGAGGGTAAATAAGTCTTCAATTAAATGCTTTCTTTTGGGCTGGAGAGATGGTTCAGTGATTAAGAGCACTGACTGCTCTCCCAGACGTCCTGAGTTCAATTTTCAGCAACCACATGGTGGCTCACAACCATCTGTAAAGGGATCTGATGCCCTCTTCTGGTGTGTCTGGACAGCTACAGTGTACTCATATAAATAAAAAAAATGCTTTCTTTTATACAGTAGTGGTTCTCAACCTGTGGGTCACAACCCCCTTGGGGATTGCATATCAGATTTCCTGGATATTAGATATTTACATTACAGTTCATCACAGTAGCAAGACTACAGTTATGAAGCAGCAACGAAGTAATTTTGTGGTCAGGGTCACCGCCACATAAGGAACTGTATTAAAGGGTTGCAGCATTAGGAAGGTTGAGAACCACTGATGCTTTCTCTCTCCCTTTGCATCATGTATCCGGGTTGGAACTTTGTAATCTTCTACCCATCTAAATTGGCATGTCAGCCATGTAGCCATTGAAGTGGTCTTGCCTAGGCACCCATGTTGTTGAAATTTCATGAGCGTGCAAAGCGCACTTTCCCTGTGCGCCATCTTACTGGTCTCGTTCCTTTTTAACAGAATTCTTGTTATCCAGATGTTAGCACCTCTCTTAACCTGTTAGCTTTTCTCCTATGTTATTTCTCTCTCCCCCCTTTGTGTCAGTTCCTTCTTCTTTCTAGACTGTTTCTTCAATCTCATTGTCTTATTCTTCAGGAGCGTCATCTGCTTCTATTCCTCCCATTATAGCCTCGCTACTAACGTATCTGTTTGGTTCTTTTCCTGTGTTCTTGTTCCCTCTTTAAAATATGTTTACTGGCCTGACCAAAAATGCTCACCCCACCTCTTCTAATGTGTCTGCTTTTTTTTCTTTTAAAGATTTATTTATTTATTATGTATGAGTACACTGTAGCTGTCTTTAGACACACCAGATCCCATTACAGATGGTTGTGAGCCACTGTGTGGTTGCTGGGATTTGAACTCAGGACCTCTGGAAGGGCAGTCGGTGCTCTTAACCCCTGAGCCATCTCTCCAGCCCATGTGTCTGCTTTTGATATAACCTGCAACATAGGTTATTCCCATGGTGGATTAACTGCCACTCAAATGTTATTACTTTGTTTTGCATGTGCACGGCCCCCTTCTGTATAATGTTACTCAGGCAACTCATGATGACGGAAGGGGAAGGACCCCCAGCACTATTGTCCACAGTGAACATAGGATGGGTGAGGAAAGCCTACATGCTAGGAATTTCCATTCAGTTCCTTCTTGTTCTATGAAATTGCCCCTCAGGTCAGGTCCTCATCCTTTGTCCTCACAGAGAGAAGCAGATTTGTAAGAGGCCAGATTTCCAGTGGTTTTGAATCCTGCCTGGACACTCACATTGCCCAGGACGCTTCTATGTTGACGCCTGGGCCATGCACCACAGCAGGCTCAGGATATGCTGGTGGAATCTAAGCCTCTGTGCTTTTGGAGCCCCATGGACGATTTTAATGTCCTTGCTTCAAATACATCAAGACTCCGCTGGGATTCTCCAGCCCTGGAAGTCTGAAGAAGTGATATACAAATGACTTCTGGAGGTCAGCTGGTCTACCATGGTTTTCTGAGGACACCTGGACCAGAAGTCTATGTCTTGTCAGGTAAAGTACAGGCATCTTTCCCCCAAGGAACTAAGTTGTGAGAAAAGGGAACCAGCGTCAGAATTCTGCTAATTTTTCTGTCTTGTCCTCTAAGTGTGGCTGACCTGTGTCCTCCCCTAGGATTGAGCCACTGACAAAAGCAGCCTGGTCAAGAGCTTCTTGTAGTTTTCTTCTATGCTTTTCTGGTCCGGTGGGGGTGTCTCTGGGGATAGGAGTGGGGAGCTAGCAGCCATGCTGACTGATTATTTTGGCCGGAACTGGAGCCATTCAGAGTTTGATTGTCAGACTTTAAATGTCATCAACTGCTAGGTGTTCATTAGAAATATAAAATCCTAGGCTCTACCTTGGACCTACAGAGAATCAGAACCTGTACTTGAAAAAGGCACCCGAGTGACTCCTATTCAGGACTAAGAAGCCCAACTTAGCATAAATGATGGGAAGTATTTTCATTGAAGCGGGTGTCTTTCTGACCGAGTTCTTTGTAGTTTGTCGGTTATGCTGTCTCTAAAATGTTAACTTGGGTTCTTTGATTTGAGTTACTTCTACTGTGGGCCAGAATTCAACAACGCTGCAGATGCCTTTTCCTCTCTAAACTAACAGATTGGTTTAAGGAACACAGTACCCAGGAGCGTCATCTTTACCGATGTGCATGGTTGGTTGAGACATCTTTAGAAGGATCAGGAAAGTGTCTGACTCTGTTAGCCATCATCTCCCTAAGGCCCAGCCCAATATATGGCATACGGTGGGTGCTTAACAAGTATTAATGACCTAAGAAATGACAGGCAATTGTAAAGAGTCACTTGCTGTTTGCCTTCTAGAGGCCAGTATGAATGACTATACCTGTGAAGTATTATTTTGTTAAGATGTATGTATAGGAGCTGGGGAGATGGCTCAGTGGTTAAGAGCACTGTCTGCTCTTCCAGAGGTCCTGAGTTCAATTCCCAGCAACCACATGGTGGCTCACAACCATCTATGATGAGGTCTGATGCCCCCTTCTGGGGTGTCTGAAAACAATGACAGTGTGCACACATACATAAACCAATCTTTAAAAGAAAAAAAAAAAAAGCAAACTTGAATGTATACTGGCAGTTAAAGACAATTTGTATTATTAAACTCTAATTTTAATACATTTTTTTTGAGACAGACTCTCCTTATGTAACCTCAGCTGGCCTGGAACTTACCATGGAAACCAGGCTGGCCTTGAATTCATAGATCCACTGCCTCTGAGTTTCAAGTGCTGGGGTTAAAATGTCAAACTCTCTCTCTCTGTGCATCAATACAATATTTGTGGTGTGTGCTTATGCGGGTGGTAGGTACATGTGTCCACGAGGGTGGCAGATGTGTGTGAGCATGGGTGAGCACAGAAGCCGACAACTATCTCCCTCTGCTGCTCACCACTACACTCTGGGAGATGTAGTCTCTCACTGAACTTGGAGCTTGCTGTTTCAGCCGGACTGGCTGGCTAGTGAGCACCCAAGAGCCACCGTCTCTGCCTTTTGTGCTCTGGGTTACAGATGTCTGCTACTGTGCACAGATTGCTTAGGGATCAGAACTCAGGCCCTCATGTCTGCACACAAGCACTTCACCCATCCGGCCGCCTTCCCCATCTCTCTTTTTATTTTGAGGCAGGTCTCGCACAGCCTAAGCTGGTTTTGAACTCCCGCTGTAGCCAAGGATGATCCTGAATGTCTGGTGCTCTTGCCTCTATCCCTTCCGTGTCCGGATTAGAGGTGTGCACCGTGATGACCAGGTTATGTGGTGTTGAGGACCAAAGCTGGGGCACATTGAATGCAAGGCAATCACTTTACCAACTGAGCTACAGTCCCAGCTCCTAAACGGGCTTCCTTATTTCTTAGTCTCAGGTCTGCTTTTCAGTCTAATACATGCTGCTATAGCAGAATATTATAGACTGGGTCATCTACGATGAAAAAGGTCTTTACTTCTCCAAGTGTAGGAGGCTGGGAAATTCAATATTAAGGCACCAGCATCTAGCAAGGGCCTTCATGCTGTCCTTCCATGGGGGAAGGCAGGTGAACAAGAAAACACAGATGAGGCAGGGACAAAAGAGGGCTGAAGGGCGTTCACTGCAAACTTGTGATAGCAGATCGACTCCTGCAGCACTGACCCATTCTATCATTTCTCTGCGTAGTCCTGGCTATCCTAGATTATGTTCTGTAGACCAGGCTGCCCCAAATGCAGAGATCCATTTGCCTCTCCCTCCCAAGTGCTAGAGTAAAAGGCCCATATCCCTCTTGATGATCCACTCTCGATGTAGTAATATTCAGTATCTAAACCAATTCTTAGAGATCCCCACTTTCCAACCCTGTTCCTGGCACACACATTCAAGACATAGCAAGGCCTATATCTTTTCTTAAAGATTTTTTCCTACACCTTTTCATAGAGCAAAACAAGCCAAAAAACGTGTGTGTTGAGGAGTGTCGCACTTCCCTGGTATTCTCGGGAAAGAATCTGTGTGTGTACTGTAGCAAATGAAAAGCAAGGAGGGGGAAGAGGTATGGCCAATTCCAGAAATTGAGTCCTATTATGTGAAATATAAATATATATATATATATATATGCACTTCCCCCAGCTAACACCAGCAAGGCACAGGCGGACACACCAGCCTGTTCACAGCCTGGCAGGTTCTCTGACCCGGAGCTCTGAAATCTTGCCACCTGGTTGCTAAGTTCCCAATGCTGCCACAACAGCCCCACGCTTCCAAATTCACACAGCTAGTTGGGGATCCACTTCTTGCAAACCCACGCTTTGCTGCTACTGTACCTTTCTCTTTGGAACCCAGCTGAGTCCCTGTGTGAAGGAAAATACCACACAAACTTAGTTTAGAATCAACAGATAATATATTCGCTGGGTGCAGCAACTAGTATGGTAATTTGTAAGCTCTTCTAAATTATAAATCCTCCAGCAGCAGATCCCAAGGATCTGTTACCTGAACCAGGAACTTCCCACTCCTACATTTTAGCCTCCATGCTGTCGTCTCCTGTCCAAAAGGAAGTATGTTTCTCCTGCTTCTCCTCTTCCTCCTTCTGACCCAGAAGTCCCACCTACTCTTCGCTCAGTGATTGGTGCCCTGAAATCTTTATTTATTAGGGGAAGGTTCTGCCACAAGTCGGAGCTGGTTGTAGAAGTTAGGCTCTGGTTCTTCCTCCCAGCTCCATGCTCCCAGAAATAAGACCCAGACTCTAAATATATTTACAATTACCATATAGCTAGGCTCTTCTCTACTAGATCATAACTTATTATGATCCACTCACTCTAGTTTACCTTCTGCCACGTAGTTGGTTACCTGATGTCAGCTACCACCCCTCTGTTTCGTCACAGCTTCCCGGGCCAATCTCCTGATCCTGGCTCTTTCCCAGAATTCTTTCTGCCTCCTGGATGTCCCACCTTTTGTTCTACCCTTTCCCATAGGTAGGTTTTTGTAATTGACAGGTGATGCATCCATACAACACACGAGACATTCTCTCTGCAGTTGGTCTGCTTGGTTCTGTTTTCTCTCTTCAGGCAGGTGCTGCAGGAGACCAGTGCACACTGTAATGATTATGGCTTCGTCTTCCCTCTCCTTCCGTGTCTACTGTCTGATTTTCAAAGGGTTGTTGAGTGTGAAATAGTCTGACCTCTTGTCAGCCAGAGAGCCGGGTGAGGGAGAGTGCTGACTTCAGAAAGTTATATGATAGAAATACTAGCCTTTCATTATGCAGGGGATATAAAAACGATTTAAAATAAACCCTTTATTTAATTTGAATATTTTATTGGTAACGATGGAGCGTGAGTTATATGACACTGGTACTGATGCTTTTTATAGGCGTTTGAGAACTTTTATAGTTTATCGACATATGGTCCAGTTTCCCTCACTGAGTGGGGCTTGGAGCTTGCTCTCTGGGTGTCTCTCCTCTTTCATCTTCTTGATTTAACAGTCACATTCATAGAATTATTGGTCAATTAAAAACATTTTAAAGGGACTTTGCCCAGCATTTCTGTGGAAAACCTGAAATATGCTATTTTTGTTTTAAATTTGGACAAACTAAAGACCAAAGTGACATCGTAATCAGGGTAAGAGGATGGTTGACTAGTGTTGAGAGCCAGTAGCACGAGGCACCCCATCTTCTACTTGTCAAAAGTGACGGAAGCTCTGTGGCGAGATCAGGCCATGCAGGGATGAAATGGAAGTGATTTTGCTCTGAGCACTGTTGAGTCTTCAAGCAAGCGCTAACTCCTTTTCAGTCTTGTGCAGCATAAAATGCAGGGACTGTTAGAAAGAACTGAAAACTTTTAGGGTTGGGGAGATGGCTCAGTGGGTAAAGGCATTTGCTGCTAAGCCTCATCGCCTCAGTTTCATTCCCCAGCCCACTACAGAGGAGAGACCCAACTCCTGAAAGTCGTGCTCCACACGCATACCATAGCAATGTGAACACACACACACGCATGCACACACACGCAGCACACACACACACACGCACTATATATATATATATATATATATATATATATATATATGCAATAAAGATAAAAAGTCACTAAACTGAGGGCTTATCCATCAAGTGACTACAGATGTTAATGAGATATTTAGGGTCAGCACTTTTATCATTACCCTAGCTAATTTCTATATCTCAAAATAAATTGCAAGTTCTTCATTTCATCAATGACACATAAACAAGAAGCAAAAAAGAATAAATTATTGTTTGCCACATGAAGACATTTCTTATTTTTTTTCTAGTGAATAATTATTCAGCATAAAAAAACCTAATTGAATCTCATTTCTACAAATCATTAAGGAGTTTTCGAGCCAAACAAACCGTGGCTTTTTTCTGATGGGGTTGTAAATATCACCAGTCGGAAAAAAAAGCGCCAATCATTTATCCTGTAGCGGGCTTTAGTGCATTTGTGTACACCCAGCATGTCTTTGTAGAGTTGGGAAAATGACCAGAGGCGGGAAAAACCTCACTTGGCCAGCAGAGGTCACTCTTTCTCCTTTATCGATTCCAGTAACTGACTTCTGATTATGTAGTCAAAAGTGTTTTGAGCTTGAAGCTCAGCCAAAGGCTGTGGAAATATATACATCATCGAGGCCAGCTCTGCCTTCTTACACACACACACACACACACACACGCACACACACACACACACACACACACACACACACACACATTGTTTTACTCTACCTGGGCTCTTAAACGGATAACTTACATACATATAATAAGAGCCATTTGGTTATGCGTGTTAATGCATTTCTCTAATTAATCTGTTTCATCAAATATTACTCTAATGTTTATTGGTGCCAGCTCCAATTCTGCCCAGTTCCCTGACTTATGGACCAAAGCATAGATTTTCCTAAGTACCTGCAGGTGACTGGCATGAGCCTTCAGAGAGAGTTTCTGCAGGGGAACCAGGAACTAAATAGGACCAGGATGTATTGAACCCTGGCCAAGCAGGAAGGCCAGTGCCAGGCACTGAGGGTTAAACTAGAGAGGTACAAACCGTGGACCTGGCTTCTGCGTTTGGCTTCGTTATGGAAACAAAAGCATATGCTAGCAGCCCTTTTGAAGGCTGGGCCATAGAATGAACTTAGATGAATTATACATGAATATCAAAAGTATAGACCAGTTATAAGTATCTATAGATGGTCACGACAGCTGAGTGATGGAACTGTCTTGTAGTGAGGTGAACCACTCAGCGTTTGTCTGGCCAAATCATTAAAAGTATTTCAATAATTCATTTTTACTATCTTCCTTTATGGGGGACATAGTGGGCATTTTTAGGAAGTGCCTGGGAAAGTTGAGCTTTTGGTATTCTAATGATTAGTTAAGATCTTTTCTAACTCTTCCTCTTCCTTCCCGTCCCCTGCCTTCCCCTCCCCCTTCCCTCTGGTCCCATCCCTGTCCCGTCCCATCCCTTCCTCTCCCCTCCTCTCTCCTTCTCCTCCTCCTCTCCTTTCCTGTAGCACCCCCTTCCAGCCCTGTTCTGTCACTCCCTTCGCTTTCCCTCCCCTCCTCTCTCCTTTATCTTTCCTGAAATACCGATTTCATGTTGATGTTTTAGAATTTTGAAAACGTGGTGGAATTCTGAGATTCTCCGTGGCTGTTTTTCATTTGGCCACCAGGTGGCGCCATCACAGTGCGCCGGGGACAAGGCAACCCTTTCTAAAGAACAAAACATGTCTCTCCCTTAGGTAGTGGGTGGCTTAATGACCAGGTCGGTAGCTTCCTGCAGTGCCTGCGAGGAACTGCATCCAGGGGAGGAAGATCTATTGGGGTTCCTCACATCGCCCTCTGAAATCCTACTTTCTCTGGTTTATGGTTCTGCGCTGGGCCACCGGCCATCTGCTTACCCAGAATGCCTTGCAAAAGTGTGCTGGAGCCAGCTGGTGTACTGGCTAGAGACTGGCTAGGTAGCCAGGAATTTTGCGAGCTGATTGTTGGACCACTGGCAACTAGACATCAGCCTTGGTGGGAGTATTTGAGGCAATAAAAACCACAGGACTCTGTCCTGTTTGCTGGTGTATGAGTACTCTTGCTTTTGTGACCCCCCCATTGTACCCAAACCAAACCAAACCAAACCAAACCAAACCAAACCAAAAAAACATATCCCCCGTCACTTAACATAAGAGTGTCAAATTTAAAAAAATGAAAATATTTACAGGGAAGGAAAAAAATTTCCCCCTTTTCTTCTCTTTCTTCAAAAGCTTTGAAACAAAAGTTGATTTTCTATACTTGATCTTAGCCAAAAGGCCGAGAAGCGATGTTGATTTTCTTTTTAAACGATCAAGTATAGATTTCTGCCGTTCTTTTAGCCAAAGTTTAGTCAAAAGCTGAGGGGGTTATCCCAGCTTTTAGCCTCGATCTGATTCCTCTCCTGAAACTAACCTTTGGCCTAGCTATTTTTGCCTCCCTTCCCCCAATTTTATTTAACATTCCTTTATCATCCTCACACTGTGACACTCTGGCTTCCGGAAGGTGTGTTCCCCCTGACACTGTCCCGGGCCTAGACACCAATCTTTACCACTCCTTTAGAACGCAGACAGCCATTCTAGGTTTAGGTGCAACCGGGCCACATGCTCTCACGGTGCGCTTGTGAGGAATGATTGTCAGTTTCTGGTTCTCCACGGCGACACTTTCTTACTCCTTGATAGGCCACGCCTGGACTCCACAGTGTGGCTCCGGACCACTGAGGAGGCAAATACAAGGGAGAAGGCAGACGCACACTCATTGCCTTCTACCTGGGCACTGAGCACTATTCCTCCTCAGCCTGAGGAAGGCACGGCTAGGTCGGGGCCAGCATAGGAGGGAGGTTGTGGACTCCAGAAGCAATGGCTTAGAGGAGCAATGCTGTGAGGAGATCCTGTTGAGGATGCTAGCATAGCATCTGCTGTAAGCCCATTGTCTAGATTATGGTTCACTCCTGTTTGTTGACTGGCTCAGCGAGTCTCATCCCTTGGGCAGAACATTTCTTTTGCACAGATGTTGCATTAGCTGCTCAGGCTGCCGTAAAGAGACTTTGCACACTGGGAGGCTTAAGTGACTGGCATTTATATTCTCTCTGTGGAGGCTAGAAGCCCCACAAACCTAATTTATGGTGAGCGCTCTCTTCCCAGCTTCTAGACAGCCATTTTTTTTTCCTGTATGGTCATGGAAGGGTCTTCCTCCATAGAGTGTCTATTAACTCTTCCTATGAGGACACTACTTCTAGTGGGTTAGGGCCTCACCCTTAGGACTCCCTGAACCTTTAATACCTCCCTAAGGGCCCTACATCCAAATAAGTCTAACTGGGGATTAGGGATACAGTATACAAACTATGGGGACCCACAATTAACTCCATAGAAAATGGCAAGCCAAGGTTTTAAAAACATTTGGGGCAAAAAGAAATTTAAGGACATAGTCTCCTTTAATCACCTTTTTGGGTTTACCAGATGTCTAAAGGAAACTCTTCCACCTGGTCCACTTTCTGCTAGTGTAGGGTAAAGTCGTGGCTTTTTTCCCTGCTTCTCCATAAGGAGGACCTAGAGCTTGGTCTGATTCCCACCTATGGTTCCCACCTGTGTAGCTGCAATTACCCTTCCGAATTTCTCCACTCACAATTAATCCTCACCCATTCACATTAAAATAATAAACCCGTGTCACACTTTGAGGAGATTTCTGGTGGCCAACCGAAACAGCAACGGGATTCACAATTCTTTAAGGGTAGGAGCACGCTCTCTCTAAAAACTCTCATAAAATAGTGGATTGGAAAAGGTCTCCATGTCACTTATTTTGGTTCTTCCCAGCTGATTTTTTCTCCAATTCCCTTGTCTTCGCCTGATATATAAAACAGAGTGAAAGTCATAGAGCACGTATGTTTGTGTACTTTTTATTCCTGCTTAATCGTTTCCTTAAAAAAAATATGATTCCTATCTCCCTCTTGGTGGGGGGAACTTCTTGTGTTTCTTAGAAGCCTTTGTTCTGTACTTAGAGACCTGGGGAGGAGCGGTGGGAGGTGGGAAATGTTGGTGATGCTGGGAAAAGGAGTTTGAGTACATGCTGCTCTTCTGCGTGCACTCGCATTTAACAGGAAGCTTCTGGAAGCAAGGTGCTTGCACGCAAAGAATCTGTCTGCCTGTGCTGAGGATCAGGCTGGAGTGCGAGGGAGGTAGTCTGTAGTTGTGTGGGGGCCTTTCTTTCAATCATACCATGTACATTCAATCTGCCTCTTCCCCGGTCACGTCAGAGTGGCCCAGCGAGCTATGTAGCTGAGCTGGACTCAGCCCCGTAGAAGTTTCAGAGGTGTGAAGAAGTTTCAGGTCTGTGAAACACAGAGGCATCTTCCCTAATCTCCATGTGGGTTGGGACTTGGGACTGACCAAGTTGGTGGGTATCTGGACTTGGGACGGGGCTTGGTCTGGGAGTGGGGCTGAGTATCCTTTCCCCACAATGGATTACTGAATCTCAAGCCTTCAGAGCTGGAGGCCCTCTGAAGTTCACCAAGGACAAGCTTTTCATTCGGATGAACTCACTGAGGCCCCAGAGAGATCCCACCTTCTTTCTGGGCTTGTCAGAGGCACTTAAGAAATACATGTTGACTTGACATGACCCACTGTGAAATAGGCATGACAAAACTCCCCACATGGCAGCTGGATTAGGCTCCCAGCAGCTGGGAATGATTCTCCGTCTGTTGGTATAAGCCTCAATGGCGGGGCACAGCAGAAAGGCATTGTGGGATGTATTTCCAGGCTCCGGATGGTATGAGCCGCACAGAGATTGAAAGTCTCCTTTTTACAAATAAGAGTTTAATGGATGTCAGAGCTGGAATGGACCTTGTGAATCAGTGGTATCAGTCTCTTCCTACTTCAGACTACAGATCATGAAACTGACGCCTGGCGAGAGGAAGCAATATGGCTGGCGAGTCGACTGTGTTGTTTGGATTCAGGCAAGATGTGGACCAGCGAGTGGCAGAGGAATGCACAGCTAGTCGGCATGAGGTTCAGCCCGGCTTTCTCTTTTGCCACCATTTTGTGACTTAAAGTGGAATGAGAGTTATTGTCCCACCAGCTTAAACAGAGCCATATAAATTAAAACGGCAATGAACTGTCTGCTGAAGGTGTGAACAAGGCAGATAAATCCCCGGGAGCTTAGGAAACATCTGTTCCTTACCTTGAAGGCAGAAACCTTGCCATAAAGCAGACAAAGCAAGGACTGGAATCTTTCACCTTCTCTGCCCGGCTGTAGGAAGATGGGGCACCTTTCGGATGCTCTCTGGAACACAGAGAGCCTTTTGTGAATGATCGGCTGGCCTCCCTCCTTCTTTAGGAGTAGTGAGTTCCTTATTTCACTCATGCCTGCTTCGTTTCTTCAGCATTCTTGTACTGCTGTAAAGTCCTGGGAGGTGCTCTTGACTTGGCCCAGGTTCTTTCTGTATATCCCAGGGCATGAAGAAAAATCCGAACCAGGGCAGGAAGGATGAGCAGACTGTTGGGCAAGAGTCAGGAGCAGGAGGTGGAGGAAGTCATCAGAACTGGGTCAGAGGTCAGGTCTGAGTGACTAATGATAGACATCAATTCAAGAATCCAAGAAAATTTCATTGGGTTGCTAACTTGACAACAGGAACCCTGGGCTCAGGGGGCTATGAAGATACACCATAGCTGGGTTGAAGGTTACTGTAATCTACTAGTCATGTCTGCTACGGACAGGACAGTGAAAAGTCTATATTCTAATGCCATCTATTTTGCCTTACCCTGGTTTGTTGTATGGACTTGTACCTTGTCTGCCTACAATGTTTTCTTATCCAAAACAGATACTACGCTGCCTGTCTGTCCACTTATGAAACCGTCATAAAGACAGTTGGCTCCCTTTAATTTATTGCCTATGGTGGAGTCTAAGACTTACTTTCTTTATATACCACTATGTTCAGTACAAAGGGTATTGTATGGACAAAATCCTTTAGGCTGAAAAAGATAGGTAGTTTTAAGACCCAGAGGGTTTTAACACAGGCTATTGTTCCGGTATTTTGTGGCTGTGGGTGTCTTATCTTTATTTCTTCAGAGATGAGTGAGTGTGTGTCTGTGTGCATGTGTGTGTGTGTGTGTGTGTGTGTGTGTGTGTGTGTATGTGTGCGTGTGTGTGAACATGCATGCATGAAGATGCTGTATGCCAGGATATGTGTACACCTGTGCAGAGGCCAGAGGATGAGGTCAAGTATTATTCTCTACCTTATTCCTTTGAGACAGGGTCTCTCACTGAACTTGGAGCTAGGCTGGTGTCCAGCAAGCCCCAGTGACCTTCTTGTCTCTGGCCCGACCCCTGTGCTGGGGTTACAGCCTGTCAAGACCTGGCTTTTTAAAGATGTGGGTACTGGATTGTGAACTCGGGTTCTCATGCTTACGCAGCAAACACTCTTATCCATGGAGCTGTCTCTCCACCTCTGTTATCTTGTTCTGTTTTTGTAAATGGGGTGTGTTGGTTTGTGTGTGCTTGGCTCAGGGAGTGGCACTATTAGGAGGTATGGCCTTGTTTCAGTAGGTGTGTCACTGTGGGTATCAGCTATAAGACCGTCATTCCAGCTGCCTGAGAGCCAGTCTTCCACTAGCGGCCTCAGATAAAGACGTAGAGCTCTCAGCTCCTCCGAAGATGTAGAATTTGCAGTTCTTCCTGCACCGTGCCTGCCTGGATGCTGCCATGCTCCCACCTTGATGATAATGGACTGACCCTCTGAACCTGTAGGCCAGCCCCAATTAAATGTTGTTCTTATAAGAGTTGCCTTGGTCATGGTGTCTGTTCACAGCAGTAAAACCCTAATTAAGACACTGGGTTTCACCACGTCATCCTGGCTGTTCTGGAACTCACTCTGTAGACCACGCTGACCTCAAACTCACAGAGATCCACCTGTCTCCGCCTCCCCAGTGCAGGGACCAAAGGCTTGCGTGCCATTACTTCCCAGCTCCATTCTCCATTATCATTTTTGAGAAACCAAGGTGAGCCATGCTAGGCTTCTTGTTCCAGTCCTTCAAGGTCCTTACTTGTACAGACTGACAAAACGTGGTGGCCATTTAATTAACAGCTGTGGTGTAAAAGAATCCACACCAGGAAACTTTCTGGTGAATATGACCAGGTTTCTGTCCCAAGGGAACTTCTACTCTAGAGAGAACAGAAGGTGACAGGAATTGTGTAGTTCTTGGGCTACTGATCCTTAAGTAATTGGTGAGAAATATCATCGTCATTGTAGACTACTAGGCTGCTCTGTTGTTGACTCTCTTGGTCATAGCCACATAGGAACAATTTTACTTGGGAAGAGGGGGCACAGGAAGGAAAATTCTACATTTCTTTTCTATTTCTTCTGGGCATATAACACTGATCAGAGTTGCAACTATTAACTTCCGGAAAATGTTAAAACCTCTTCCTCAAAAAAAACAATGAAAGCAAATGGATGCCTGCACCTGAGGGCCAGGAAGCCTGGGCTTGGTCAGAGACATTTCTCTAATTGACTCATCGAGAGACTTCAGATTGAATTACTTACATGAGATCTTTCATCTCACAATTTTCATTACAAAGATTCTACAAGGCTGAATAATAATAATGTCTTCTTTACTTCTAAAAGGATCAGCATATTAACATGTGGGAAAAGCACTGTAAACATGGAAGGATTTATTAATGTCATGTTTATGATATCATCTTAGGTGAAAATTCACATTTATTGCATTGAAATGTGGAAGGTGGGTATTTTATTAGGTTTTCTATTGTTGTGATAAACCACCGTGACCAAGGCAACTTATAGAAGAATTTATTTAGGCTTATGGTTTCCAAGGGTTAGAGTCCATGATGGAGGAGTTCCTGGGACCCAGAGCAGCGAGCTGAGTGCTCACATCTTCATCCACAATCAGGAAGCAGAGCACCCTGGGATGCATGAGCCTTTCAACTCTCAAACCCCGCCTTCAGTGACTTGTTTCTTCTAACAAGGCTGTATCTCTTTACTGCCTCTAAATGGTGCCAGCCACAGGGGTCCAAGTGTTCAGATGCCTCAGACTGTGGGGAACATTTCCATCGAAACCACCACAGTGAGTCTCTCTTGAATGGGTTTTTAACTGCACATTCTAGTTACCAATTAGAAGTTCTCCAGGGAGCTCCTTTCTGTCTTTGGATGGTGCTGTGTTCCAACCAACAGGGAAGAGCTCTCGCTGCTTCTAGGTTCATTGTTTTGTGCCTGTGATGATGCTTGACAGAGGGAGCCTGGGATACAACAAAACTGCTCACTTCATGGTTGGGAATCCAAAGAGAAAGGGAGAGAGAGGAAGAGACGGAGGTCCCTGGGTCTTCAATGATTTGAAGACTTCTCCGTAGGCTCTACTTCTTCAAGCTTCTCCCACCACCTGATAGTACCAGACTGGGAAGAAAGCCTTTTTCATGTGGGCCTTTGGAAATACTTAAGATCCAAACATCATTAAAAGTGGAAAAAGGAATCTTCCTTCGCAGGCTGGTTGCTTCATGGGAAGAAGGAATTTGCTTTTGAGTTGAAGAACCAGGTGAGGGGTGCAGTGTTGGTCTGAAAACTTAAGCAGAACTACTGGCTACAATGACTTTGATCTCTTGGTTAGCTCATGTTAGTCAACTGGGCAACTGGCCAATAGAATGACAGGTGAGGCCAGCATTTCTGCATGTAAACACGCTTGCCACCAAGCTGGATGACCTTTGACTGAGTTTGATCCATGAGACTCCCAGGGTGGAAGGAGAGAACGGCATCCTGGATTGTCCTTTGACCTCCACTTGGCAGGCACCTGCCCCTTGACCCCACTGCCCTAGTAAACAAATGTAACAATGTAACAACAGCAACAATTACCGATGGCAACAAAGGCAAGCGACACAGACAAGATCTGGCACAGGTGTTTCAGGTTTACCTTGGTCCAGCACCGGCCTCTTTCTAGGGGCTTTGTCGGGACTCAGTGATGTAGCTAGGCAGTGGAGGGGAGCGCTTCCCTGCTTTATTGTTTTCAGCTTCCTAGGTGAAAGCTATTGTCCCATTTGTGTTCAAGGCTATGCAATTTGGAACAAGGGCACTTTGAGCTCAGATCAAATACTCTGCTGACAAATTGCTTTTATTTTCAGTTCCTATGGTCAGGAGGGAAACAGCACTTTGAATGTCATTTGCTATACTGATTAGCTCCAGTGAGGAGTCTTCTCTGTGATTGTTTGCTTCAAAGCTTTAATTGGTCAAAGCCTATATATATATATAATCATTAACAAAATGATCTCTTTCCTGCTATGTTAATAATCTTACTAAATAGAGATGCTCCTTTAATTTCTTCTGGGATAAGTTATTTTTCTGGCACCAAGAAGTGATGGTTTAAGATTTTTGCCACATACATGAGCTGCATAGGTGGTGTTGGAAAAGTGCTTTTTGCTTAAGCATGATGCCTTGTGGGTACTCTTGGCATCCACAGTAAATCTGAGTGTGGTGCTAGGCTCCTGCATCCCACTGTTGGGGATGTAGAGATGTTATCCCCATTGCTTGGTAGCCAGCCAGTCTAGCCGAACCAGTGAGAAGCCCCATCTCAAAAAATAAGGTGGAGGGGCTGGAGAGATGGCTCAGAAGTTAAGTGTACTTGGTGTTCCTGGGATCTGTTCCCAGATCCTAATTGGTGGTTTATAACCAGTTCCAGGGGATCCAGAACCCTCTTCTGGTCTCTGTGGGCACCAGGTACTCAGGCAGTGCACATCATACATGGAGGAAGTGAAGCACCCATGCACGTAAAGTGGAACTAAAGAAATCTGTAAAAATAAGGTGGAGATCAGTAAAGGAAAGTGTGTCAAGAGAGGATGATACCCAGCGATGGCCTCTGACCTCAATATGCATGTGCACACACATCTGCACACATACACACTTAAAACTCCACACATACACACATTTAAAGGAGAGGATTTTTTTTTCCCCACATGTGACACACGGAGAAGTTCCGTTTTGGGAAGCTGTGAGCTCGGTGAGCTTGGGCTACTCAAAAAGACGGGACTTGGAGGGATGGCCTTGGCCCTTCTGTGGGAAGCAGTGTGTTTACATCAGAATGAACCAGGGACGCTGGCTCACGTGGAAATGGTATACCTGTCCCACATGTTTTCAACCCTTCTGCAAAAACAAACAGCTCCATACTCGCAGTTGTAGGGTCAAAATGTCACGTGTTGGCCCCAGTGGCAGTTTAGCCGATCGGGTCCCTAGGCAGTCGGCGCTGACGCTGTTGTTGAGTAAGACCACGCTGTGGCCACTAAGCCAGTCTCCACACCTGGAAAAAATAAAGACTCCAACAAGAAAGAGATGGAAGTGAATTTGAAACCAGAGAGCAGGCTCTAGTGACAGTGATGAGATTTGGAGCTCCTAAGCTGTCTCTACATTCCAGACTGGGGGCGGGGTGGGGCGGCGGGGGGCGCACATTTGAAAAGCATGCATCTTTTATGGGCAGAATCTCCTTAATCCATATCTCAGGGGCGAGATTAACGCCGTGCAACACCCCAGATGGACCGAGCTTTCTGGAAATATGTTCTCATGAAAAGTGTCCCACCGACTGTGTCATTTCTTCTTCCGTGTCTCCCTCAAGCCAGCTGGTTCATCTCTTGAAATTCGATATGCTCCCCACCCCCTTTCAGCGATGTCAGTGCACAAAAGAGGCCCATGAAAAGGAACAGCTGCGCGGAGACCAGCAGGCGCTCCTGGAGCTACGGATTTGAGGCGTGCACCTGCGTGGAGTTGGGTGACTGGCAAGTTTTCAGAGGAGGGAAACATCAATGGGACCTGAGGACACGAAGGCCAGAGGGATGGGTGACTCTGGGGGTGGCAAACTGGATACCCTGCTGCTCACCTGGAGGTCAGGGGGAGCACACCTGGCTTGAATTAGTCAAAAGGATTTCAGGCGAAGGTTAGTTGGTCGTTTAGGAATGAAATGATTAGCTGGCTATAACGTTTGCTAATAAACACACTGTCCACATCAATGACACCTATTCATCAGGGCAGGAACAAACGGCATCTCTGTGGTCCTCGTGGCAGGAGTGGGCAGGATTGATGAGACTTAGACACATCCTGTGAAAGCAATGCTCTCATGCAGAAGGGAATGAGCTGGAAGGTGGGGGGTGGGGGTGGGGATTGCGGGTGGTACCCAGGCTACTGGGGATGGGGGTGGGGCAGACGGTAAGGAGAGGGGTAATATAATCAAGGTGAAAAAATGATGACTGGGAGAAAGAGGTTCTTCTGGGAGTGGTGAGAACTTGCTGCGTTCTGGCTATACTTGGAGGTAGAGCCAAGAGCGTGGTCTGGTGGAGTAGTAGAGAGCGTGAAGGAAATGGGTCAGGGATGGCCCTGAGGGTTTTGGCTTGGACAACTGGAAGGGCTGAGTTTCCAGCAACTTGGATGAGAAGGGCTTTACATAGGTACACGTTTGGAGGAGAACTCTTCCTGTAGGCTCTATCCGCTATGATCTAAGTAGAGGGGACAGGGAGGCAGAGGGGACAGGGAGGCGTAATCTCGGTGAACTGGGATTTCAGGGGTGGGGGAAGGGGGTGGGGTTTGGCTGAGAAGACAATTTAGGAGTCATCAGTGGATAGAAGACATTTAAAACCAAGGGGTAGAGTGAGATTACAAAGAGCAGGCAGAGAAAAGCTCAAATGCTGAGCCCAGGACATTCCAGGAGAAGAGGCTGGTGAAGAGAGAGGCGCAGACACGAGGTAGGAGAAAACCTGAAAGGATGTGGCAGCCCAAGAACCGAGTGAAGAGTCCTCCGAGGAGAAGGAAGAGAGCAGGTGGCCAAGGCAGCGGAGGATGAACACGGAGCCCTGATGGTTGGACTCAGTTACATCAATGCCACTAGTGACTTGGACGAGAAAGCAGTGCTAGTGGAGGAGGAGGGCAAGGGATGGAGAGAGTGAGAGGAACGACTCAGCAAAGGAGCATGAACGCCCGTGCTGAGAGCACTGACAGCTGCTCTGAGGAGCACCGACAACCTCTGTAAAGGGACCCCGCAAGTGGGTTGTTTTCCTTTTAGGCTAAAAGAATAATATGGGCGGGCCCAGGAATAGCTCAGCAGGCCAGGAAAATTCCTATGACATAAGAGGCACAGGGAAGGTTCTGGGGCTCGGGTGGGATGTGTGAAATCCAGTGGAGGGAGATTTGTCAATATTCAGGTGGAATGTGGAGTTTTGGGGTACAGATGCTGGTGGGCAGGTGGGAAACTGTGGCAGTCTGTTTCAGGTACTTCAGTTTTCTCAGTGAGGCAGGAAATCAGGGGGGCACCTGAAAGAGAGGATGTGCAGGGAGGGGCCAGAGGTAGGTTTTCTAGGGACCCCTTGGAGGTCCGGAAGTGGACCATAGGGATGTGTGTGTGATGTTCTCCAGCCACACTTGGTAGATGGGTACAGGTACAGGATGGGAGACATAGATTTCTGGTATTGTCAGTGGGGCTCTACAGTATGGGAGGGTCACTCAAGCATCTGTCCTTTTCTGTAGACAAGCACCTTTATTCATTTTTTCCAGAAGAATAGTACTGGTTATGGGTTTATAATATATTTGTCATTCTTCATGGGTAGGGACATATCTGATGTATATTTGATGTATTCATTTCTTTTTTTCTACTTTCATTGTTTTTAATTGTACAGAGTTCACATAGGGCAATATTCATGGATGTATATAATGTACTTTGAGCACATACCTATAACCTATACCCATCACCTTCCTCTCTTTCTCTCTCTCTCTCTCTCTCTCTCTCTCTCTCTCTCTCTCTTTCTCTCTCCCCTCTCCCCTCTCTCCTCTCTCCTCTCTTCTCTCTCTCTTCTCTCACATGTTTTTACTTTTGAGGCAAGGTCCCACTAAGGAGCCCCAAATTCAGAGATCCACCTGCCTCTGCCTCCTGGGCCCTGTTTGGTTTTCTGACACAGACACAGTTCAGTGATGACTACTCCAAGGGTGAAACGAGGATTACTGAGAATTTATTAAGCAGTTTTCAGTGCTGTGTCAGGAAATGGTGATGTATAAGACATAGTTTTCGCTTTATGGTGGTGAGTTTGTGAGGGCCTGGATTTCATTAGGTATGTGGGCCAGATTTTGCTATACAAAGATGATACCACATTATTGTGTGCTATTGCCTAAAACATCCAATAGATGCTGTATTAGTCGGTGTTCTCTAGAGTAACCGGACTAATAGAATGAGTCTTTGCATATAGAAAAAGGAGATTTATTACAATGACTTACAGGCTGTGGTCCAGCTAATCCAACAATGGCTGTCTACAAACGTGAGGTTCAAGAATCCAGTAATTGTTCAATCCGTGAAGCTGGATGTCTCAGCTGGCCTTCAGTATATGTTGGAATCCCAAAGACGTAGGTTCTCTAGGGAGGTGAGAACACGCAGGCAAAGAGCAAAATCCTCCTTCTTCCATGTTCTTCTTTTTGCTTCCAGCAGAAGGCAGGGGCCATATCAGAGGTGGGTTTTCCCATCTCAAAAGATCTGCGTGATAGGTCTATCTTCCCACCTCATAGATCAGGATTAGAAGTAGATTTTCCTACTTCAAATTAAGAAAAGAAACATTCCCTCACGTGTGTGCCCTCTGTTTTTTGGGTTTTAGTTAATTCCTGATGTAGTCTAGTTGACAAACAAGTATAGCCCTCTCAGATGTTGAAGGCTCTTAGGGTTTGAATATTAGTTACTTTGCTGTGACCTAATGGAAACAATTTAAGGTAAAAGGGGTTATTTTGACTGACAGTTTGAAGGGGAAGAAGTCAGATGGCAGAAGTGTGGGGCAGCTGGACACATTGTATCTGCAGTCAGGAAGTGAAGAGAGATAAATGTTGGCACTCGCCTAGCTTTCTTCTGCTTATTCAGTGTAGGAGCCCAGTTGGTGGAATGGTATCAACCTGAGTTAGGAAAATCCCACCTCATTTGACCTAATCTAATGATCTCCCCCACAGGAATGCCCAGAAGCTAACTTAGACTAACTAACCCTCACAGGCATGGCCAAGGGCTTCGCTCCTGGGGAATTCTAGATCCTGTCAATTTGACAACGTAAAATGCTGCAACTATAAAATGTCCTCTATGGACTCATGTGTTGACCGCTTGGTCCTTGATTGTTGGTGTCGCTTTGGAAAATGATGGAAAGTTTCAGAGGTGAGTTTAACTAAAGTCGGTCCCTTTCAGCACACCTTTGAGGTTATACCTGGTCTCTTGAAGTTTTCCATCTGCCATTTGTCAAGTAACTTCTAGGGCATGGTCTTGCCCCTTCGATGCTTTGCCTCACCATGGGCTTAGAATCAGCAGAGCCTCTGTCTTGGTTACTCTTCTACTGCTGTGAAGAGAGACCATGACCATGGCAACTCATAAAATAGTTTATTGGCGTATTGGCTGGTTTTGTGTGTCAACTTGATACAAGTTAGGGTCATGGGCAGGGGGAGCCTCAGTTGAGGAAATGCCTCCATGAGATCCACCTGTAAGGCATTTTCTCAATTAGTGATCAATGAGAGAGGGCCCAGCTCATGGTGGGTGGTGCCATCCCTGGGCCGGTGGTCCTGGGTTCTATAATAAAGCAGACTGTGCAAGTCATGGGAGACAAGCCAGGCGGCAACACCCCTCTATGACTTCTGTGTCAGCTCCTGCCTCCAGGTTCCAGCCCTGCTTGTGTTCCCGTTCTGACTTCCTCCAGTGATGGATTATGAGCTGGAAGTGTAAGCTGAATAAACCCTTTCCTCCCCAACTTACTTTTTGTTTATGGTGTTTCATTGCATCACTAGAGACCCTACCTAAGACAGGTGGCTTGCTAATAGTTTCAGACGGTGAATCCACAACCGTTATGGTGGGAGTATGGCAACAGGCAGGCAGGGATATAGCTGAGAGCTTACATCTTGTCTGAATCTTGAGTGAGCAAGGAAGAGGGAGGGAGGGAGGGACGGGGGGGGGGAGACAGAGAGACAGAGAGACAGAGAGAAACAGAGACAGAGACAGACAGAGAGACAGAGAGAACAAGAACTACCTGGGACTGGCTTAGGCTTTTGAAACATCAAGTTCCAACCCCAATGACACAGCAAGATCACACCTCCTAGTCTGACCCCAACCGTTCCACTAATAATTGTGGATCAAGCAAACATATGAGCCCCTAGGGCTGTTTTCATGCAAATCACCATAGCTTATAAGCTCAGAACTGTAGACAGAAACTTCTGAGATGTGAGTCAAAAGAAATCCTAATTCCCTGCGCTCTTCATCTCAGGCATTCTGTTCAAGCAATGAGACAAGCTACTTAAATGCAAGGTTCAAACACCACAGAGCTTCTCTCTTGTCGGTCTCCTGTTCTCCATAGGTGGGGAAATCAGCCCGCTTTAGGACAATGCCTCTGTCTGGCATGAATAGTAAATACTACTGAACACACCCTAAGGTGCTGCTAGCTTGTAAGGCAGCCTTGTCAAACTGTTGACGTGCAGAAAGCTTTGTCTTCTGAAATACCAATTCTTTACTTACAGAATTGATTTTGTTTGTTTGTTTGTTTGTTGGAGCAAAAAAATGCCTTTCCCACTAGAGGTTGGGAACTGTGTGTTTCAGAGCTGAAGACTCACTCTTGCTGAGTTGGGTATAAAGTCCTGGTTCTTTGTTCCCTTAAGTTTTGGTTTGTCTCAAAGCACAAGAACCCTGTAATAATCTCAGTGGCAGAAAGACAAATGCTTAATTGTCTTACCTTTCTGTCTGTATCTTTGGGTCTTGGGCTCAAAGGGAAAATGAGTTAGAATAAAGCCGGTATGTTTTGTGCCCTTTTCTCATCATAATTTCATTCGATCTGAAACGTTGAATATAAATGAAGGACTTCTCTCTGTGGCATCCCATGTTGATAAGCAGGTACAGCGTTTTCATTGTTTATGGTCTGCATGCTTCGGTGGTAACACACGCCCCATCGATGCGGTTGGGTTTGGCTTTCCAGGCAACAGTTAAACCAGCAGGAGACCACTTGTGTGCAATTTGTTGGAATGGAATCTGCATTTTGGGATTACATTACTTAGTAGTGTCATTTTGCATTGAGTCAACTTTGTGGGTGGTCTCCAATAAACCCCGATCGTACAGCGAGTGTCAGCCCTGATTATCTCCAAGCAAGCTTGTAATGACTGCACAGCTTGGTGTTTACAAGAAAAAGCCAGTTTCCCTTACTTTAATTCAGGGTATGCAGAGGCGTGGATGAACCCCCACAGAAGGAGTGGCAAAAGGCCCATTCTCGGGGCCATTCTTGGAGCTGTGAAACTCAGCTTTTTGTCTTCCCCTGGGGATGGGGCAATAGTTAACAACTATCACTTGGGGCTCACCAATTAGGGCATTTGTCTTTAACAATGCCTGAAGGAACTGTTGCAGCTCAGAATAATAAGGACTAAGGGATTAGCTGAGGAGGACAGACTCAGACTGTGCAGTGAGCTATATGGTCGGCGTACGTGTGGGCACATGCAGCGAATATTAAGCCACAGTGTGGGATTGCCGCTGAGCCAGTCTCCTCAGCCATCGGTGGGCTGGCCCTGCAGTCCACTTTTGGTAATGTCTAAAGACGGTTTTGGTTGTCACACTTAGTGACTGCTACAGCACCTACTAGGTAAAGGCCAGGGCTGCTTGTGGCCATGTGCAGCTTGTGGCCTCCCTCTCATTTCTTAGAATTAGAAGTGATGGGCCTAAAACATCAGTAGAGTTGAGGTTGAGAGACCCTATTTCAGGGTACTGGGGAGCCTTGAAACCATTCTCTCTTCTGCTTCTTGCATCCTCTGGTCCGCTCTTATTTCTTTCTGTATCCATGATGGTCTGGAACCTTCGTGGCCCTAAAGTATTACAGTCTCACAATAGAAATGGCACTGGATGAAGCTTGGCAGATGTGTATTAAATCCCAGCCTCAGGCCTTTCGTAAGGGATGACATTGAGATAATTATTATTATTTTTTGAGACAGAGTCTCATTCTTTAGTCCAAGGCTGCCCTAGAATCCACTCTGTAGCTCAGGTTTGCCTTAAAATCACATCACAGCAATCAGAGTGCATTGGCCTCCCAAGAGCTGGGATTCCAGATGTAAGCAAGGCCAAGTGCCTGGCTGGAGCAAGTTTCCATTAAATTTTAATTTCTTTATCACGTGTGTGTGTGTGTGTGTGTGTGTGTGTGTGTGTGTGATGTCTAGATACTTGTGCAAGCCAAGGCCAGATATCGAATCTTTTCTGATTTTAATCACACTTTGCTCAACAGTTACCTAGACTGGTGAAGGATCCCCAGAAATCCTAGCTCTGCTCTTGTGCCCTCACCTTGGGGTTCAGGGGGCGGGGTTACAGGCTATGCCCAGCTTTCTTTTTCTTTCACTGACTGAGCAATTTACCCAGCAGTAGAAATTCCTTCCTTCCTTCCTTTCCTTCCTCCCTCTCTCTTTCCCCATCTCTCTCTCTCTTTTTAATTATAAAACACTTAGTGAAAAGAAAAGCAAACAGAAGACAAAAACTAACCAGACCTGAATCACTCCTGTCTTTATTCTCTGGCAGCGCCATTGTTAACGTTTAAGAAAACGCATTTCTAGCTCCTCCCCTCCCCTCCCTTCCCCTCCCCCTCCACCCACGTGCACACTGCTCAGTGCCAGCTAGTTAGACCTCGTGATGTATTTGGAACATCCCTTCATGTCAATAAATATAGATCCACACTGCCTACATCATCACTCTCCGAAGCTGCCCACTGGTTTACAACCTCACTGAAGCAGATTGCAGCCCTCCCATTCCTTAGAGCCTTGAGCATGGGGGTCACCCGGGTCAGTGCAGGTTGCGTGGAGTTCGATGTCACGGTTGTGGAAAGTGAGCCCTTTCTGTGTTCACCTGTACAAACACACCCCATATGGTTGATCCGTGGGGTTGGGTTTTCTTCTAGTAACATGTTCTTGGTACCCACCCTCAGGAACTTCCTGTTCTGGGTGTGGAGTGCATGGTAGAGTGAGTCTTCATGTTCCACGATGCCGCTCAATATCTAACAGCTCTTCACTGCTCTGCAGTAAGGCCGTATAGGCTCAAATCCCGAGCAGGCTGGTGATATCTTACCCAAGCCTCAGCGTCCAGGTCTCTGAGACGGGAGTTCTGCTTCATTACGTAGCTGTTCTCAGAACTGAAGGAGGAAGGCCTTGCAGGTGCATAACGTTTGGTGGATGGCAAGCACTCCGTGTGTCCTACCTAACTCACATTCAGCGAGAGCAAACGTCCCGTAAGCTGTGCACACACCCGAAATCTTTCTCCTGCTAGAAATCCAGGCTACTGGGCATGCATTTCCTACCACCATCATGTGTCCTTGCCCTGGAGTAGCAAAGTTTGAAAAATCTCTTCTTTGCTGCTTTTTCTGAGTCTTTCTCCTTTTGTTAGACACAGGGGAGGGGGGTTCTCACTATTTACCTAGATGTGCCCAGGATTAACTGATCCTCCTCCCTCAGCCTCCCTCCCCACGTGCTAGGACTGCACTGAGATCTTCTGAGACTTTCATTTTCAAAAGTTGCCGTAAATAACCACGCAGCATCTTAACATGATACACACTTGTTATCTTACAGCCGGATAGTTCCAGATCAGTGGTCCTGGTCTTAGGTCAAGATGCTAGTCAGGTTGGGACTCTCCTGAGGCTTTATGGGAGAACTCATTCCCTGGCCTTTTCTAAGCTGGTAGAGGTCACCTGCAGTCCCTGGCTCATGGCTTCACATCACTCTGATTTAGGTTTTTGTTGTCCGATCTTTTACTCTGACCCTTCCGCCTTACCCTTAAGAAGATGGGGCTGTCTCAGGTTACCTCCTCATTTCTGTGTCCCTGCACCGGCCACCCCCCTTTGTTACCTAACTGACCTAGCCATAGCTTCTGGAGGTTAGGAGGTGGGAATCCTTTGGAGGCCCCCGCATGCCGTGCACACGCTGCTTTGCTGACTGACTTCTCTGAGACTTAGATGTTGGGAGTCCAGGTGGGTACACCTGATGGGTGTGTTGCACCCCTGAAAAAGCGGGGGTCACTGATCATACTCCATGGTGGAGCTTTCCTCATCCTAGGGGGATAAAGAATGGATGGTAGCTCTGGATGAGGGCTCACATTCAAATGATACCTGTGTTGTAGGCAGTGCGTGTGGGCACAGGAGCATGTTGTCAAAGAGAATGGCCAGATGCCCAGAGGCTGGGCTACTCCAACCCCTCTGCTTCGCTCCTTAGTCCTGTTAGTCTACAGTACCTCTGTGGACCAACTGTTCTAAATCTGGAGCTGGGGCAGTACGTGTCACCTACTCACTTCATCGGCTGACCTCCAGAAGCAGGCACTGTGAGGAAGGCGTATATACAAGTATCCCCCAGCTACAGGCTGGTGTGATCAGCTGGCAAAATCCCAAGGTCCTCTGGGCTGTGATGGGGACATGTGATCAAGTGTCTCCCAGGTTTTGCTTTCCTTCCTGCCATGTAGTCTCTCATTAGGGCCAGGCAAGATTCCTTTTCCCTTGGCCAGGCTCCCCTGGATAGAAGAAGCCTCTCTTTTTTAATGTTCTCCACAGTGATCATTCTGAGTACCACATACTCTCTCTCCCAGGAAGAGGGCAGCCAAGTTCTTCCATGAAATATGGTTGAGGAGTCCTACTCACTGCACATGCTCACCCTGTCTCCCTTACATGACGCCCCCAATAGACATTCTTCCTTACCCCAGACTTCCTTTTATCTACATTCATATGTTCAGTGTGACCCCTGAATCACACCATGATTTGCTTCATTCACTGGGTCTCTCTGGAAAGAGTCATCCCTGGCTGAGACTCAAACAGAGAACTGTGCCCCTCACTGTCACTGGGCCTCTAGATGTGGGTGCTGTGAGAGGAGAGGACACATAAGTATCGTCAAAGGGAAGTGGGGTGGTCGGCTCAAGAGAGTCAAAGGTTCCCCAGGTCAGCCTTCTCAACCTTCCTACCTTCTCTGTCAGTCAGCATTCTGGGATGTGATCCTGGGCAAATGGGTCCCATTTGGTGTCCATCTGTCTTGTCCTCTTTGGGAAGGACTTCCTTCCTTCCAGTGCCCAGTAGAACCCTGTATTTTCTTGTTTTCCCATTGCAATGACCCTCAAGATCCATCCTTCACATTAGGGCCGTCTGTGGCCTGAATGTGACCCTCTGCAGATCTGTGCACTGAAATCCTAACCCTCAAGGTGATGTCTTAAAAGGCAGAGTCTTGCAGAGATAATAAGGCTCAAGAGAGTGGAGCCTCATAACTGCCCCATATGAGAGACCTGGAGAGCTTCCTTGTCTTTCCCACCTGTGAGGACACACCAAGAAGTTACTGTTAGTGAGCCAGGAAGTGAGCCTTAATGCGACTCTGTAGGTCAGACTCTGAGACATTCTGCTTTTTGTAGGTTGCCTCATCTGTGGTACCTTTGTTAGAGCATCCTGAGTGAGCCCAAGAACCCCAGATCATTAGTGCTGGAAAGCTTGTCTCTCCCGTGCAGGCCCAGTTGGTTACTCCCATATGATACTCAGTTTTAAGTAGCAAATCTCATTACCTTTGGGGAACCATCAGGTGACCTGTCCCTCTCTCTTTAGAGAGTTGCCACTTTCTCCCCTGCAGGCGACTGGGATGCCCGCCTGCCCTCTTCCGTTTTTGCTCATCCTCCAGCTGACTTTTTAAAATTTTAGCTTCTGAAGATTTGCTTAGCTTTACAGAATGCCCAGCCTAATATAGAGAAATCCACCCATGTCTCCAGTCATCCCCGGCAAATTAAACTCTTTTTTTTTTTCCCCGTGCTCCTTTCCAGTTCTTACCCCTGTGAACGTATAATTTAAGGAGCTGTAATCATAGTATAGCTATCATTTTGTGTTCTGCATTTTCCACTTAGCATTAATTATATCATAAGCATTTTCCACACTGTTGTAAAGTCATCATAATTATCATTTTTTAATGACTGTATGAGCATTCAAGAGGGGAGTGCGTTCTTTAACCCTTATCGTGTCCTGGGCTTTTGGGGACTCCTATGTTCTGTTTTCTCTTTTGGGGTTACCCATGCTGTCACACCCATCTGCTTTTATTGGGTCAAGGAAGGAAGGCAAACAGCAGCTCGGGGAATGGGTGGGGGAGGAAGAGATGACCACGGAAGGAGTAGCAAGCAGAAGAAGTCAAAAAGCACACTGTGATGGGGTCTGGGCATGGTTCAGCCAGTAAAGTGTTTGCTGTGCAACCATGAGGAGCTGAGTTCAGGTCCTTAGCACCCACATGAACAAGCTGGGCATATCTGTGCACCCCTGTAATCCTGATACTGAGAAGGTGGAGACAAGAAAGTCCTTGGCCTGCCACTGTGTCCTAATCAGTGAGTTTCAGTGAGAGACCCCCAACTCAACAAATAAGGAGGAAGTGATAGAGGAAGACAGATATGTTGCTTTTTGGCTTCCCTCCAAATGTATTTTGTGCATCCCTCCCTGCCACACACACATATGACACACACACACACACTCTTAAAGGAGTCTGTTACACATATCACCACAGTTAGGCTGAGAACTGGAGGGCCACCTGGACTCTCGTGGTAAGCCCCTTCGTTAGTGACTCTCAGGGATGACAATCCTTCACCATGACCTTGGATGCTTAGAAGGAAAGAGGCTGCAGGAAGCTGATTGTGAAAACAAATCTCACTTAATGGTCTTAGGTTGCCCGGACTGTCAGAATCAACTCTCAAATGCTTTTCTGAATTCCACAAGCCTAGCTACATTTTTTTTGTTAATCAAAGATTTAGTGCTGATTAGAGTGAACAGGATCAACTGAGAGGATTTCAGCTCTTCAAGCTCCACCAGGGCTGTCAGGCTTGCCCGCTCTCCAAGACATGGGCTTCTACCCTACGCGCGATCCTCTACAGAGCCAGGCTTCCCTTGAGAACATAGGAGCAAACAGGAATGCTGTGTGCTAGATCCCTCTCTTGGATATTCTTAGTGCCCGTTCATTTGTTCAGAACCCAGAGAGGCTCTGCATGAAGGAAAAGGGCCTGCATTTGGTTCATTCAGTATTTTCTAAGGTTCTATGGGCCTTCTGTCCTTTGGTTTCTCTATTGGTTGTAGAAATGAAGACAAGCTGCCTAAGTCCGGGGCAACGAACCATGCTCTAGTTAAAACATGTGGGGCTCGCCAGACAGATCAGTCGATAGAATGCTTGCTGTACAAGTATGAAGACCTGGGTTTGATCCCCAGCACCCGTGTAAAAAAGCTGAGCATGTGGCAAATGCTGGTAATCCTTACTTGAGGACACGAACCAGCCATCCTAGTCCTCTTGGTGACCTCCCAGCCAATGAGAGACCCTGACTTAGCAAACAAGGAGGATGGTGCCTAGGGAAGGACACATGAGGTAACCTCTGGCCTACACACACACACACACACACACACACACACACACACAATGTGTTATAGAGATTGACAACTAAAGGAAGCTTCTACAAAGCACAGGATGGACACAGGGTCCACAAGACCTGGACAGCCTTGTTTCTTCAATCCTGGGGGCATTGCATAGGATCTTGGGACCTCCAAGAAGTAACGGCAGGATGTGGCAAGAGTGGAGCTTTTAGATGTGCTGAGCTTTGCTGCGGGATGCAGGAAGAGGCTTCAGCTGTGAGTGGTTGGTCTGTGGAGGACGCCGGAGTCACAGCTGTCTGCCACTTCTGAAGATCTTACCTTCTGCTGTGGCAGGCAGAATTTTGGTCCCCATGATCTCCGGCTCTTGTGTCACGCTCTTGAACACTGCGTTACGTGATAAAATGGAACTTGCAGATAGAAGTTAGGCTGCCGATCAGCGGAGCTTATCATACGGAGACAGTCATTGCCTGCTGTGGACTCCATGTGTGCTGGGTGGTTTTATACCAACTTGACACAAACTGGGCTCATTCGAGAGGAGGAAACTCCAATTAAGAAAATGCTTCCATAGGACTGGGCTGTAGGCAGGTCTATAAGGCACTTTCTTAGTGATCAAGGCGCGAGGGCCCAGCCCATTGTGGGTGGTGCTATCCCTAGGCTTGTGGTCTTAGGTTCTAAGAAAGCAGGCTGAGCAAGCCATGGGGAGCAAGCCAGTAAGCAGCACCCTTCATGGCCTCTGCATCAGCTCCTGCCTCCAGGTTCCTGTCCTCACTGACATCATTGCTAACAGGATTTGGGATGTTGCTGTGACAGACCTGACCGTGTTGTTTTGGGGAGTAAAATGGGAGGACTTCAGAGCTTTGTGTGGAATCTCTTGAGGTCTCAGTGACTGATGAGATGCTCTGTAGGAGTTTGGGAAATAAGAACGTTGAGTGCAATGCAGAAGATGGAGGCATGGCTTGTAAAATTAATTTTTAAATCTGTTTTTACTTCCGGCTTCTTAGTTCCCATCAATAACGACTCCGAGACTAATTAGTTATTATTAAATGCCTAGGCCGTAAGCCTTGGCTCCTTCACTGCCTAGCTTATAACTTACTTAACTCATTTAACTCTTCTATGTCTGCCACTTGGTTAGTTACCCCTCTTCAGCCCCAGCTTGCTTCTTCCTTGTCTTCTTCCCAGTGTCTCTCTGAGTTCTGCTATCTGCTGACTTACGTCTCCTCAGTAAGTCTCTGGCCTCATTTCTCATCTCATCCCTTCTCCCTCCCTCGACCCCAGAAGCTCTCTTCTCTTTTATTGCTTACTATTTCCCAGAATCCTCTCTCCTCCTGCCAATGTCCCACCTCCTATTTCCTGCCTGAGCTCATAGGCCATTGGCTATTTTATTGACAGGTGGTGCTTATAAGAGATTCTCTCTACACTGGCTTGCCACGTTTCACAGTGAAGTTTAAAGATGCTATTGGGGGCCATTTGTTGGTTTGAGTTAAGATCTTGTGGTCTGGTTGTGACCTGTGATTAACAAGAAACAGGACTACTAAAGAGAAACTTTGCTTTGCTGGGATGTTTGATGCTAGTCAGTGGGAGCTGGGAATTTAGTGATGATTATGGTGCGAAACTTTACCCCCAGCACTTGGGAGGCAGAGGGAATCGGATCTCTGAGTTTGAGGCCAGCCTGGTCTACAGAGCTAGTTTCAGGACAGCCAGGGCTAAACAGAGAAACTCTATTTCAAAAAGAAATCACCTCCCCACCCCCCAAAGCAAGCAAGCAAATGAAGAGGCCAACGTCATTGGGGTGAAACCTTCTGCGAAGTGTTTCTTGAGAGCACACAGCAGCTGTGTTCCAGAGATGGCCAAGGTTGAGCTGTGTGCTGGCAGCTCAACCTGGTAATGTAAAAAAGTCACCCAGGTGGTACTGGTTTTGAAGGCACGAAGGAGTCATGGAGAGCAGCTGAGGCTCAGCATTGTGCTGCAGTCCTGGAAGAGCCTAGGAGAGGCTGTTAGTGAAAGTACAGCTCACTTGCAGTAAGGAACACCAGCAATCTTGGAGATGTAAGAACCGTAGAATAGCAGCAGCCATGGAGAGGAGCCAGCTGGAGCCTAGAAGACGAGTTGTGTATGTTGTAGACGGTTGAACTGGAGAAGTGACCCAAGCCCTTTGTAGGAACCCAGAAAACTGTGAGTGAATACCAGACATTGGGCATTGAGTTATTTACAGTTTTGGAGTTTGGTTTTGCTTTGCTTTGATTGTAACTCTGCCCTGGTTCTTTCCTTTCGAAGTAAGAAAGTATTTAATTTATTTTTGATTTTACAGGAGCTCACAGTTTGAGAGACTTTGAATTTTTTTAAAAGGTGTATTTGTTTATTTTATGCATATGAGCGTTCTGTTCATTTTATGTATGAGTGCTCTATCTGCATGTACACTTAAGTGCCAGAAGAGGGCATCAGATCTCATTACAGATGGTTGTGAGCCACCGTGTGCTTGCTGGGATTTGAACTCGGAACCTCTGGAAAAGCAGCCAGTGCTCTTAACTGCTGAGCCATCTCTCTAGCTCTGAGACTTTGAATTTTCATAGAGTTTGGCTATTTTAAAGAGACTAAATGTTTAGTGTTTGAATTTTTAAGGTTTTTATTTGTATTTTTAATGTGAGATCTTGGGGGATGAACGAGAAAGGAAAGGTTGTGGCTTAACAGTGATATATTTGTGTGTCAAGTTGACAAGGGGTCAATTGCTCTGGATAGTTTTATGTCAATCTGACACGAGCTGGGCTCATCTGAGAGGCAGGAACATCAGTTAAGAAAATGTCTGTATAAGATCCTGTTGTAGGCAACCCTGTAAGGTATTTTCTTGATTAGTGCTTGATAGGCAGAGGGCCCAGTCCATTGTGAGTGGTGCCAACTCTGCTAGCATTTCTGACTTCTTTTTTTTTTTTTTTGGTTCTTTTTTTTCGGAGCTGGGGACCGAACCCAGGGCCTTGCGCTTCCTAGGCAAGCGCCTACCACTGAGCTAAATCCCCAACCCCTCATTTCTGACTTCTATAAGAAAGCAAGCTGAGTTAGCAGTGGGGAGCAAGCCAGTAAGCAGCGCCCTCCATGGCCTCTGCATCGGCTCCTGCCTCCAAGATCCTGCCTATTTGAGTTCCTGTCCTGACAATCTTCAGTGATGAACAGTGCTGTGGAAATGTAAACCAAGCCAACCAGTTTCTCTCCAACTTTGTTTTTTCTCATGGTGTTTCATCCCAGCAATAGAAAACTAACTAAAACTAAACCAGATGGAAAACTGAAGGATTCAATGACCCACTTCTGGCTGTGAAGAGGGAGGGGCTCTGAGCAAATGAATGTGGATGGCTTGCAGAAGCTGACAAGGACTAGCCAGTAGCCAACAGGAAAAACATCCTCGGCTATACACCTTCACAAAACTGACTCTGTGTTTGAGTCACTGGGGAAGTGGACCTAAAGCTAGGATGGAACCCAGGTCAGCTAGTACCTTGTTTCTGGCCTTGTGAGACCCTAAGCAGAGGTCCTAAGCAATGGACCTGCTGAGCCCACTGGGCTTCTGACTTACAGATCTGTGTGAGAAAATAGGTGAGTGTTGTTTGAAGCCGGTAAGTTGAGGGTAAGTTGCTATGGCAACAGTAGAGCAGGAATACATGCTCCCACCTGTGAGTAACCTGCCATTCTTGTGTGTTTGCAAGAACCGAGGCTTACTGCAAGGCATGCAGTTTGTGGGTTCTAGCTCCTCTAAAATTCAGCACAAAGGGCTGGGAGTGAAGACTAATGGCTCATGCTGAGCGTAGTGTCTGTTAGCATTTGGTGGGGTGGGCATAGAATAACTCTGCTGGGGCTGACTGTGGATTTTTGGGATTTCCCGTGAGTGTAAAATTAATTATTACTATTATTATGTATATATTAATGCTGGGAATGAATACAGTGGCAGTTATTGCTTAACCAGCTGGCTCCCCCAAATAAGCACACAGAGACCTTGTAGTGTTTCAAAGCTTAGGCCTTAGCTGGCTAGATGTTCAACTAGGTCACCTAAGCTAACCCGACCACCTAGTGCCATCAATCCATGTGGCTGGCTGTACCTTCCAGGTTCATAGTCACATCTGTCTCCCCTCAAGTCTCCTGGTGAAAAAGGCCTTCCATTTTCTCTCCAGAGTTCCTTTCTCCTTCCCAGGATGCCCTGCCTTCCTCTCTCTACTGTCCAATCACAGGCTTTAGCTTTTTATTGACCAATTAACCTGGGACCCAGGTTTGCACAGCAAAAGCTGGTGTACATGAGAATCCGCTCGTCTCGGGACAACCAGATCTTGGGGTACAGAGTTTAATATTTGAATACATAGCAGCACCAGAACAACCCCAACACATGATGGGGCATTCATGCCAACCCATGAGACTGACTAGGGGCACCGTGCAGTGTTCTGGAAAGAGCATTCTAGACTGGAGGTCTTATCCAGTGGTCCCGAGTTGTTCATACTGCAGGTTCTCTAAAGGGTTTTTTTGGAGACTCCCTTCCTGTGTGTGTGTGTGTGTCTCTCTCTCTCTCTCTCTCTCTCTCTCTCTGTGTGTGTGTCTATGTGCGTTTGTTTTTGTGTAGGCATGAATGGGTGTGCACATGAATGTGTTAGCCAGAAAACAACTTTGGGTGTCACTCCTAAGGGGCTGTTCAGTTTTAAACAAACAAACAAACAAACAAACAAACAAACAAACCCCAGAGTTTCTCTTTGAACCAGAACTGATCAAGTGGGCTAGGCTGGCTGGCCAGCTAACTCCGTGTCTGTTTCTACCTCCCAGTGCTTGTGGGAGCACACAGCACCCCATTCAGCATTTGAAAACGTGGGTTCTGGAGCCCTACCCAAGTTCTGATCCTTGCTACTGATTGAAGTATTTCCCCACCCAAGAATAATCTTGCACATTGAATGGTTGTGGATGCCACTTATGTGGTGGTAACCACTGCTGTGACAGATAACTCCCAGACACGAAGTTGTTGCTAAGGGAAATTTAAGACTGGTAAATCTTACCACTTTGGGAGAAGTGGTCTCAAATGGGTCTGGGGGCTTCTAATAGGTGCCAGCAGAAGGTTACTTTTCCTGGATAGAATATTCTACGTAACTGGGCTGGTGGTTACTGTGGGGACAAATTAGAGCAGCAAAGCAGAGAATTCTGGCTTCAAGGAGCTTCTAATCTAGCAGAGGAAGGAAGCTAAGGGCCATGGCTAGGATGGGAGTGAATGGAACCTCCTTTTGAATTCTAGCACAGGTTTGTGTCAACTCCCTGGTGCTGCTGGGGGTTATGTGAAGGAGGTTTTCCCTTTTATCTCTGTAGATCACAGAGAGGCACAGACCTTTGAGCAACAGTGTTTCAGAGATGGGTTTTACAGCTTTTGTATCTTCTCTGGCTGTTACTGGGAAGTGCTCACAGAAGCGCAGGGAAGAGTCTTTTGTGACAGTTTCCCACAGGGTGTAAATGGACCTTGCCACCCACCTTGAGAAGGTTGTTATTTATTTATCTATTTGACATTTGAAAGTAAAACAATGTACTGCATCATTAATGGAAGCGAGACCTTTCCTTCTGCTGGTAGCTGTGACAGGTTCATTGATACCTTCGTTGCATGTCACGGGCTGCTTGAGCCTTTTCAAATCGCAACTTTTTAGCTCATTACTCTTTGGTGGATTAATTCCTAATGCTCCCCTTTGACACTCTCTTTACTTGCACTGACAAATCAATGCTGTTAGGTTCCCTCTACCCCCTATACAGGAGCTGTGGCATTAATCCTTGCCTTCCACGAATGAACGGGTGCATCTGTGCAAACCTTCAGTATGCACCTGGTGGTTCAGACCTCACAGACCCAGCTTTAAGCCTCTTTGATGTTATAACTGCCTCATGCTCTCAATGCTCAGCGTTTCTTTTCTTTTCCCAGGAGACTGCGTTTGGAAACTTTTTACAAGGGGCATGGAACAAATTTTGCTTCATCTGTCATAGGGTGGATGGTCATCTAGGATAATATGGAAACAACCACACCAAGGGGAACTGCCAGAAAGTGAGTTCTGATTTCAACATTGCTTTTTATTCTTCAATTAAAATAATTTACTCTGTGTGTGTGTATGTGTGTGTGTGTTCTCTCTCTCTCTCTCTCTCTCTCTCTGTGTGTGTGTGTGTGTGTGTGTGTGTGTGTGTGTGTAGTATATGTGCATGTCTGGGCTGACAAGAATAGGAAGATATTGGGGGTCCTGATCTATTCCTCTTCTATTCCCTTGAGGCAGAGTATCTCATGGAGCCTGAACTTGCCTTTTTTGGCTAGGCTGACTGACCAGCAAGGCCAAGAGTGCTTCCTGTTTCTGCCCCTTCCCCGTACTGGGTGTGCAGGTATGCCCGTGGCCACCCCTGACTTTCTGTGTGGATGCTGGGGTTCTGATCTCAGGTCCCTCTCCTTGTGCTGCAAGTGCTCCTACGCACTGAGCCCTCCAGTGCTTATCTCAACATGTCTTTGAATGAATCTCTTTATTCCTCTGAGACTCGATTTTTTCATCTGGGAAGTGGGGAGGAACACACCTCGGTGGGATTGTTAAGATCAAGGTTAAAAACACACTAAGGGATTAGCCTGGTGTGTGGCGTGTAATTCAGTGCTTGCTACAAACTAGTTGCTGTCATCCTCTTCATCATTGTGGTCCCTATGGCTGTGCCCATTCCTGCCATTGCCATCAAGATCACTCCCTTATTGTTTCCTGCAACAAGGTCTCACTGTGTTGTTCAGAATAGCCTTGGACTTCTGAAATCAAGCAGTCCTCCTGCCTCAGCTTCCCAAATAGCTAGGACTTCATGCCCATGCTATTGTGCTGCTGAGCAGTCACTGCCACCGTTAGGCCATTGTCACTGCTTGTTCCATGATCGCCTTCTGCATCCTCCTGCCCTTTTGGAACATCTCATCTTATTAGAGTCTGTCTCTTAAGCAAGGGCCTGGAGTCTAGGTCATGGTCATGACTTGCCCAAGTTTTCGAGAGAACGCATGCTTTGGATGGCTTTCTCATGGCCTCCCTGGACAGGCTGTCCTTCTAATTCTTCTTGCTTTCAGGAAAGACTCCCCCTTCCCCCAACTTTAACCCTTAATTTTGAGCTTTCTTCCCACCTCACTGGAGACTGAAAATAGAATTGTATTTTGGAAAATGGAAGAACATTGATCAATGGACGATATCACTTTTTATTTCAGTGTGGAAGGTCGCCTTGTAGCTAATCGCAAATACTTTCCAATATTAGGTTTTCTTACAGCGCAGCCAAGTGAGGGCTTTACCCCATCTGCCTTCCAGCCCTTCTGACTGAACAATGTCAAAGAAATCTTGCCGCCACAATAAAGCCCACCCGTGTCCCCGCCCCTTCTGTCTGGCGAGAGGGGATGAAATCACAGTGTGTCAAGTAGGCAGTACACATATGAGCTGCTCTCCCTCAGCTTTCCAGGGGCTTCTTCAGGATGACAGGGGGACAAAGGGCTGCAGTGTAAATTACCATGTAAATTGCCACAGCGTTTGAACTTAAGACACTGTTGCCTGTGGCAGCTCAAAGAACTGCAGCTCCCGTGACTCCCACTCAAGAGGAGACTTGAAGTGCTTTCCCGTAGCTGAGTGGCATCACCTAAACAGCCTCCAGGCCTGGCTCCAGAGAGCTCCCGGGAACAAATGAGCAGCTAGAGAGTGTGGCAACCCAGACAGGATGGACTTTGGTAGATGTTCCTCCACTGATGTCAGCAGGCTTTCTCTGTAAAGTCCAGTTCATGAGGACAACTGGGAACAGTTTTAGAGTATGATGGAGTCACATGTCTTGGAGACACTGTGCCTGCCATCTTTAGGTAGGGATGTGCACGCAGAGTTGACGCTATGCCCGCCATCTTTAGGTAGGAATTACAGGTGGAGTTGACGCTATGCCCGCCATCTTTAGGTAGGGATTACAGGCGGAGTTGACGCTATGCCCGCCATCTTTAGGTAGAGATGTACATGAGGAGTTGATGATATGCCTGCCATCTTTAGGTAGGGATGTACATGCCACATTTTCTCATGTTTCCTTCCTTCCTCACTCATTCAGTCAGTGAGGTTGCAGAAGGCTCCTGTGGGAGGTTTTCTTCATCTTTGAAGCTGATTCATTTGGTATGCTAGTCCTGCTCCCAAACCTGTGACCAAGTGGCATGACATTGGAGTAGATCCTTATGTCTGGACCCGTCTCTGACTTTTGTTTGTGGGCTTGCCTGCATCCCATGGCTATGGCTCAATTCTGGAGACTCTGATAAAGCTGATGGTCACTGTTGGATAGCGCAGAACTCTCTACTTCCAGAGGAAGTGACTCCATAGAGGCACAGTCTTCTGTGAAGGGCACACAGAGGACCCTAGAAGTATGTGGGGATACGTCCTTAGCTGTAAGGAGCAAGTAGATATGGACTTGGACTTGTCAGTCCTTCCACACTAGTCCATTGTAGTGTAATGGCACTTCACACGTGTATGCACGCCCGTGTGTGTGTGCATGTGTGTGTGTGTGTGTGTTAAAATGTACAATACCCACTGAACTCTAAAAATATGCACATACAGGTAATACTAATTGGATTTGGTGTATATATAATATGCATTCATATATGATATTATATATATATATATATAGTAGATGTGAAGACAGACATGGTATGAAATAAAACAGGGAGAGGAAAGGGTGTAGTTGCAATGTACTCATGTATGAAATTTTCAAGAATAAACCACAATCCCTTTAAATATGTAGCACTCACATTTGCTATTTATTGAATTTAGGTAGTATACTGAGCAGTGTATACGTTTTCACCTCAATGCTGACCACAAAGATTCTATCTTTTTTCATCTAATCTACCTGTTTATCATTTATCTGTTTTGATTTTTTTGTTTAAAGTTTTAATATATTTATTATATATAAGTACACTGTCGCTGTCTTCAGACACACCAGAAGAGGGCATTGGATCCCATTACAGATGGTTGTGACCCACCATGTGGTTGCTGGGATTTAAACTCAGGAACTCTGGAAGAGCAGTCAGTGCTCTTAACCACTGAGCCATCTCTCCAGCCCCTGTTCTGATTTTTTAAAAAGGAATTGTCAATCAATTCCTTTAAATGAGTTTTGATGCTAGCAAGTCTGAAACCTGCCGGACAAGCTGGGCTGGAGACTCAGGGAAGAACCTGATGTTTCAGGCTGAGTTGGAATGTTACCTCCAGGTAGTCTTCTTTCTTGGAAGATTTTTTAATTTTATTTTCAATTATGCGTGCCTATGTGTGGCTGCGTGCAGATGAGTGCAGTACCCAAAGGGTCCAGAAGAGGGCAGAAGATCTGAAACCAGAGTTAGAGATGGTTGTGAGCCACCATGTGAGTGCTGTGAACTGAACCCAGGTCCTCTGGAAGAGCTGCCAGTGCTCTAAACCACGGAACCACTTCTCTAGCCCTTTGGAATGTTGATTCCTTATTTTTAAAAATTTCAACTGATGGGGCTGGAGAGGGGGATCAGTGAGCAAAGCACTTGATGCAGAAATGTGAAGAATGGAGGCCAGCTCCCCAGAATCTATGTAAATGATGAGTAAGCCTGGTAGGACCACCGTGCTGGGGTGGGGAGGGAAGTAGGAGGGGGAACCAGAGTAAAGTGTCTGGCTGACCTAGCTCAATTAGTGACCTCTGGGTTCAAGTGAGAGACCCTGCCTCAGTGTATAATGTGGATTGTAATGAGGAAGACATCTGAGGTTAACCCGATCTCTACATGTATGTGCACACACACAGGCAAACACAAATCCACACATGCATGCATACTACTCATACATACACATGCAAAGTATCTTGAACTTATAGGGCAGTATTTATCACATTTTGGAGGATACCATCACCTTTCACAGTAATTAGTTCAATGTAAGTGCTAATTGGCTTAAAAATACCTTCCCGGTGATATTTTTGACCTGCTGTTTGACTAAGTCCCTGGAGGCCATGGCCCAGCCAAATTGATATATAAGTTCGTGTTTCCTCTGTACAAGTGAAGAAAATGGAGTCTCAGAGAATGGATTGAATAATACCTTGATGTATATCCACATTCTACCTCAGGACTAATATTATATGACCTTACATAATGAAAGGAGTTGTGGTGGGTTGAATAGGAATTACCCCCGTAGGCCATGATGATAATGGATTAAATCTCTGAAACTGTAGGTCAGCCCTAACTAAATGTTTTCCTTTATAAGAATCACCATGGTCACGGTGTTTCTTCATATGAATAGAATACTAAGACAGGTTTTTTAAAAAGAATTATTTATTTATTATATCCATTATTTATTATTATTTATTATATTATATTTATTATTTTCAGTTAATGTTGGCTTGCCTGCACAATATGCATGTACACGACTGTGTATGGGATTCATGGAGGTCAGAGAGGACATCGGCTTTCCTGGAGCTGGAGTGATGTGTGGTTGTCAGTCATCGTATGAGTGCTGGGACTCGAACCGGGATCCTCTGCACCAGGATCCTCTGCAAGAGGAACAAGTGCTCTTAATTCTTGAGCCATTTCTTCAGCTCCTAAGATACAGATATAGCTGTGATTTGTTTAAAGAGGTGATTCTGAATTATCCAGGTGGCCCCAGGGATGCCATCAAAAGTTCCTTTGATGTAGGATGAGGAAAAGTTAGAGTCAGAAGGAGAGCCAACATGGCACCCTTCGAAGACAGGCAAGGGGTCTGTGGCTGAGGAGTTCAGGTGGCATAGAGGCTGGAAAAGGCTGAGAAGTGTGCTCTCTCCTGCAGTCCACTCACACCTTGCTTTCAGCCGACCTAACTTTGGACAGGCTTACCTCTAGAACTTTAAGGGAATACATTTGTTTGTGGTAATTTGTTATAGCAGCTGTAAGAAGAGCTAGGCTTGGCCAAGGCTATACAGCGAGTGAGTGCTAGAGATGGATGCAGAGTCAGGCTGCGTTGACTCCGTGGCCTCAAACATTTCACGCTCGTGTCACTATCAGTCCTGCTGATTTTTCCAAAACAACAGTTCCTGAGTCTCTCTCTCCTCTCTTATCCTTGACCATAGCCTAACCACCCTGCCTTGAGAGAAGCATTAGTCATACAGAGAAGGCAGAAGGCAATGAAAACAAGAGGCTTTATTTATTGAGATCCTTCCCCGTGGCAGACACTCCATAATCTTTGCATTCGTTCGCCAGCCTCCTCGAAGGCAAGTAGCTTTGTTGTCCCTATTTCATAGTTAAGGAAATTGAGACCAAAGAAGGGGAAGTGGATTGCCCAAGGTCACACAGCTGGTCAGTCAGCCTGATGCCAACTCTTTGGGCTGCTGTCTTCATGACCCTTGTGTCACGACAATTTTCAGCACAGCTCAGAGGCAGCATCTGGAGGAGGAGTTTGTTGATCCAAAGCAGAGAAGCTGAGGTCCCCTGAGTTCTCACTCCCTGACTTAGAAGGAGCATGTACACATTAGATGTTTACATGCAAGATCTGTGCAGTGCCTGGCGGCTCCTAGAGCTCTCTGCCAGCCTTTCTTTCCTCAGCTTTCTTGGTCTTTCTCTTTAGTTCTGTAAACCTTGCTGTCTTTAGGATCTATAATGGTTAACAGTCATTGTCCAGTTGGCTGGGTTTAGTATGACCTAGAAGACAAACCTCTGTGTGCCTGTAAGAGTGCTTCCAGAGTGGTTTACCTGAAGGAAAACTCATCTTGCTGTGGGCACGTTTTGGAGTCCCAGACAACAAGGGAAAGGGGAGGGTAAGATGGGCACCAGGCGTTCATATGTCTTGGCTTCCTGACTATGGAAGAGATTCGACCACCAAACCTTCATCATAAGGGATTGTACACTCACACTGGGAACCTAAATAAACCCTTCCCTCATTGAGTAGCTCTTCTGTCAGATGTTTTGTTCGAGCACTGAGAAGTGACTATGGTGTCTGTGCAGAGTATGCTCTCTCCCCATGTCTGCTTTTCCCCCTCCATGGTCTCTGCTGCCTCTTCCTTTTCACTCTGTCCACTCACAGAGGGTGGAGGAAACAGAAGGTGAGCAGGTGGGCAGTGCTCCTCATGGGAGACTGACCAGCCTCCTTCAGGTTGTGGTGGGTTAACAGAGAAGCTTCCAGAGGCACAGTTAAACCAGGTGAGCTGGGCATCCAGAGGACTGAAGTTCATTTTCGGGAGTAAGTGCGCAGTCTGTAAGCTACCGTGGTTATGGTAGATCTGAGCCAATGACTTAGCAAATCAGATTCTCAATGGCATTGGGCTAACAATACCATGTTTATTTTTGAAATAGCTTGTTTTGGCGGTCATAAATACTCTATGAAGTCAGCTTAGAATGTAGTCTAACAGCTCTCAGGCATGTGGAGAGCATTTTAGAAGTGCACATTATCTTCTATGCAATCCAACATGCAATTTCCTGAAGAGTCTTTGCTACCCCGACTAATGGAGGGAAGACAGTGCAGATAAAACCAGTGGATAATCACCTCAGCGAAGGCTTACAGCCAGGGCTCTCAAGCCGAGAAGCTGACTAGGGAGTATTTCTACAATAAATGTGCAAGGGAGTTTTCTATGCTGCCAGAGACAGAATTACCCTTGGGAAGCAGAGACCTGGAGGGAAGGAACTATTGTCACTCCTTCTCTCCACTTCCTGTTCCCACCTCTACCTTTTCCCTTTTGTTCTTTTCTCCCTTCTCCTGCCCACTTCTATCTCCTCTCTTTCTCTCTCCCTTACTTATCTCTTTTTTTTTTTTTTTTTTGGAGCTGGTACCGAACCCAGGGCCTTGCGCTTGCTAGGCAAGTGCTCTACCACTGAGCTAAATCCCCAACCCCCTCCCCCTTTTTTAAGTCAGTCTATCCTTCAGACATTAATTGAGCACTAACTATGTGCCAGCCACTCTGTTGGCTCCTGTGAGTTAAGACAAACAAACCCAGCGGTATCTGCAGCCAGCCATTACCCTCCCGGCCCTGCATGGAGTTTCCGATTCATGATGGTGATTAACAAGCAAAGAAATAAGTAATTGCAAAATGTGATTCGTGTTCTTGGACTAAGCAGAGGGACAGAGAGGGGGCTGGCTGGGGGCATCTTAGGTCAGACAGGATCTTGATTCTTGGGAGGGTGGCATTTTAGCCGAGGATGGAAGGGCGAGAGAGGAGTCCAGCTGAAGATGGAACGAGCCGCAAACGCTCATGTGGGAAGGGCTGGGAGCCAACTGAGAAAATGGCTTAATACAATCACGGCGCATGCGCATGCTTGTGAAGACTAGAGGTTCTTACTGGGTACCCTCTTTTCTATCACTCTCTGTTTTATGTTTTGATTTTTGAGACAGGGTTACTCTTTGACGGAGCTCACCAACTGGCTAAGCTCTCTGGCTAATAAGCTCCACCAAGGCTCCTGTCTGTAACTTCTAGTGCTACCGTTGCGAAGCCTGACTTTTGACCTGGGTTCTTTGGGTCTGAACTCATCTCCTTATGCTTGTGCACCTTGCGGGTGATCCCAGCCCCAAAGGCACGTTTTGGTTATGGCATTGCCAGTGTGAGCTAGCTGAGGCTGTTGGTTGCATTCCTAAGACTTGTTACCGATCCCCCCTACCCCACACACATCTTCCCCTCCTTCCTTCCTGCGTACTGTGTTGGGAGGCTCTTTCCCTGGATGAGGACGCCACCCATTTCAACTCAGTCTACCCCGCCATGTGGACTCCTGAGCTCTCCTTCATTGTCTTTATCTCTGAAACCCCCATATCTGCTGTACCCCGTCATATGTCAGTGAGAAAGCAGCTGCATAGTCTGTCTACTCCCCTGCACCTCACCATATCCTTTCCGTGTTCACCACGAGCAGCCTCATAACTCCATTGGCATGAGGTTCCATGTTGGTTCCCACTGCTGCTGTGATGTTCTACTCCTAGGACTTTAACTCTGTGCTCTCCTGTATCTCCCTTCTCATCCCCCTCCCCCTTTCTCTAGGACATCAGGCACTCCCGTTCTTGTCTTTCTCCTTCCTATTCATTGCCACCATTGCATACCCACTCTGTTCAGCCCCTGGGAGGACCTGGTTCTTTGTGGCATGCCATGACTGGAGGGCTGTGGGCTTTGGAGTCAGGTCTGGATCTGAGGTCCACTCAATCCCTGGTTACCTTAACCTTTGGTCTGCAGCATCTGGTCCTCCATACTTATGGAGGATTATGGAAAAAAAATGACCACAAAGGTGCCTGACATTTTGGAGGTATTTAGCAAGAAGGTGATTTTTCTCTCCCAGGGAATGTGGGTGACTCATGAACAAGCACGGAGCCAGCACACTGAGACCTGTGCCCAGGCTCAGTTGACACCTGCCCTCAGCACCTATGCTGTTGTGAAACCTGGAGACACTAGGAAACCCCGCCCCAAATGATTTAAAAGTGTTTGGTTAACACTGCTTAGGAGTTTTTAAATTCCACAAGCGGTTGTGAATATCTTCTTGTAAAACTGCGAAACAAAACAAAAACAGCAAACAAAGGGAAATTTCCCTTCGGCAATTACCATTCTTCCTTTCCAACTCCAGTTTCTCTCTCAGAGGTGACAACTTTAGTTCAGACTTGAATATAGCCTTCTGAACTCGGAAACATATAATTCTGTATTGGCACTTGTTTTTAAAGACCCCTTCTGTCATAGTCTAAACAGCAGACTACAACTTGTGATTTTGTGTGGCTTGTTCTTTCCTTGAGAGTACACGGGGAGCTATCTAGTTTTGTTTAGAAGCTGATTGTTTTGAACACTTTTTCTTTTCTTTTCTTTTTCTTTTTTTTCTGTTCTGGAACTAGATCTCACTGCGTAGCCCAGGCTGACCTTGAACTTGCTCTGTACCCTGGTTGTCGTTGATCTTTTTCCTGTTTTAATGTTCTGAATTCTGGGACTATGGGTGTGCACCACCACACCCAGCTCCCATTTTTGAGTCTTTTGATTATAGAAAAAGTTGAAAACCTGTGAGGAGGTTGACAAGGCTGATAAAATGCACTCTCTGTGCTAACTGCTCACCTCCAACAATCATCCCCTCCAGTCTGGAGCGTCTGACCCCACTTACGCCTTCCCCTGTATTATTTTTAAAGTAGACCTCAGGCACACCATTCCACCCACCGACATTTCATTATCTAAATCTGAAGGCTAATGGATATGGAAAACAGAAGCACTACCATTGTCACACGTGAAAATTAGCAATCCTTTACCATCAGTCATCCTTTAGTTTAAGAATTATTTAATTTACTAGGTTCTTGTTAAGAACTTCACATTGCAATTGATTTTAGTTAATCCGTTTTCTTCCTCCCTTTTCCCTTCCTCTCTCTCTTCTTCCCTCCCTCCTTCCCTCCTTCGGGAAGCCGTACTTTCAGCGTGGGGTTGCGCAGTTGGGAGGATGTCCCTCAACATTTATTTTTCATTGTCGTGAGGATGGGCAGTTTGGCAGTTTTCTAATTCTTACTGTCACTGTATGCTGGAGAGACTGTGTCAGTAACAGCTTTCTGTGCATAGGCCAGCATTTTCTTCAGGCAGCCTCTAAGAGCTTGGTTTCAAATCCCAGGACAAGGGACTGAGGTACACATATTACTTATCAAAGCAGACCTGGTCACCAGGTTCTCCCAGTAACCCCCAGTCCCTACCTGGCATACCCTGCCCCCAAACCCTGAACTTTCCAGCCCAGAGGCTAGGCCGCCTCCCCTCCAGAGGCTCCTCCCTAAATAATCCACCCTTTCTGTGTGTGTTTCACTTTCTTTTTCTCTTTCCCTGCCCTACCTGCCCTCCCTTTCCCCATGGCAACTTCCCTGGCCTCAGTCCTTGGGGCCAGTGAACTTGCTTGAGAGCAGATTCCCAATAAACCTATATTTAGTATAATCTAATATGGCTCGAACTGGCTCACCTCACCAGCGGAGAAATAGCCTGTCACTAAGAAGTAGACGTACAAAAGTTAAAAGTTGTACAGATTGTTTTCAGTTGAACTCCGTGTAATAGCTATAGGCCCGGGATTGTTGAATTTTGTGCGGTTCAACTCAATGCATTTTTAGTTGGGCGTTTTCAGTCATGTGAATGTGTCTCCTTCCCAACATGGTCTAAAAAAAACCCATTGCCCTACCTTTATTTCCACAGTTCAAAAGATCAGTATTTTAAATGTTTTTCTGCAAAGGCAAGGAATGTCTTTCCTGTGTTTGTCATGGAGTCTCTAAAGCCATGTAGCATTTATAGCTTGAAGGTTCTGCTCCCAATGGAAGCTAGACGCCTTGGGTAAGCGCACATAAAACAGGCCGTACTTCTGCAATTGTCCTCAGGTGAGTGAGGGGCGACCAGGCAAGAGCTCCAGGTTGAGAAAGGACTGACTACGTTCTCCTGCAGATTCTTCCCTGGAGTGAACCCTGACCCAAGGCAGGCTTACACCTGGTTCAGCCTGAACCCATCTAGCTGAAGTCAGAAGCATCAAGATGACCCATGGTAGAGCCCTCTTCACCTGTCTTGGATAGAAAAGAAAGACAATGGGGACCGGATACTTGGAAAGATCCCGGGAAACTGCAGTGATGAACTCCTGTTGTACTCTATACTCTAGCTTTGCTCTCTCGAGATCTGCCTCCCTACTGAAGGTCTGTGGGATGATGCTTGGGAAGTGGAAGCAGGAAGAGCAAGAATTCAAGGTCACTTTTGGTTACATAGTGAGTTTAAGGCCAGCCCAAGTCACAAGGGACCCCAACTATCTATCTATCTATCTATCTATCTATCTATCTATCTATCTATCTATCTATCTATCTATCTATCTATCTATATTCACCAGGAATGCAGAATAGGAAGTCCCTCAGAAACTTAGCTAGCTCAGCTAGCATCTACACATAGACAAGAACACTTGGTGAAAGCCTTCAGGGCTACCTGCTGTCTGAACCAGAGAACTGATATTACATCAGAAGGGTAAGGAATGTGGTCTCTCTTCTCTATGTTATTCTTCCCTTCTCAAAAGCTGGTGACACTACCAATTCCTCTGGGACAAAGAGAAGTTGCGGTGGACATCCAGCTTCTTCAGCATCCGGAGATGCTTCTCCAGTATCCTGAGTGCCTCCCAGTAAGCCCATTCCTGTGCCACTGCCCAGGGAATGCAAAGGCTCCTGACAGAGCTGGATGACTTGGGATGCACAGATGCACAGTGACCAGCACACAGTTTATGGTGGCACTGTGTACTATCAGTGGTACCCACTGTTATGAACTAGCAACACACCTAACCCACTAGGTTGGCTGCTCACAGAAATGCTGGGACAGTCTACTTGGCTTAAATCCTTACATGGTGGTCTCCAGGCTAAGATTTAGATACCATCCTGAGACTCTATTGAGAAATAGACATCTGTTACCTTGAATTTTAGCAAAGACCATGGGTGTATCACACCATACCTGGGAGTTTACCTGGACATTTATAGCTATGGAGTGAGTCTGCCTGAACATCCATCAGTGGGGAAATGGGTGCAGGGAACATGGCATATGTACACAGTGGACAACGGCTCTCCCTTAAAAAAATAAAAACTGTCATTTGCATCCACATGAAGCTCAGGTGAAATAAACCAGACACAGAAAGACAAATACCACATGTTCTCACTTGCATGTGGAATCTAAGACAGTTGAACTCAGAGAAATGTCGGGAGGGAGGAGCAGAGGGTGTGGAACCGGAGGTAGGAAGCAGAGCTGACAGTCAAAGGCTAGGGATCCTCAGGGATAGGTTTTATTTTGGGTTGGATTCCACAGATTGGCAAATATAGTTTGCTAGATCACTGTACATTTCATAACTGCTAGTTGAGAAAATTGCAACTGTTGCTTATCATAAACTGTAATGGCACTTGAAGTGATGGATATTTAATTATCAATTTAATTATCCCACTTTGTATTATTCATTCACACACACAGACACACACACACACACACACTCATGTGCAATGATGGTAGTGGGTGGAGATAAAGACTTTGGCAACAGAACTCAGGCTTGTGAGGATAGGAACACCACAGGATGTGATGTAAGAGATGCTGGATGAGAAACCAGAAGCCCAACACCTGGTTTGATTCACCTGAACAATGCCACAGAGGCCATTCGCATCATTATTCTATGCTACAGTTGTCCCATCTGGAGAATGGGAACATGTGGGCTTGTCATGTCTTTCCCCTACTTCCTAGTGTTGTCACAGTGGGGACATGTCCCCAGAGGCATTTTGAAAGCCCTCGTGTGCTGTGCACAAGTGAAGCTTAGTTTTCAAATCCACAGACTCTGCAGGCTAGAGCAATGCCCCCTTCCTGGTAATTATTCAGTAATTATTCACATAAGAAGGATTTCATTGTTATGGTTCATGTATTTGTCTCAGTTGATGGCCTTTTAATAGTGGCATTGAGTTTGTGTACAGAAAGGTTATTCATTTTAAGATTTCTGGGCCTTAATTGTTATTTGTTTTGCTTGGTTTCAGCGTGCTATAAATTAGTGATATCGACAGAGCATATTTGTCTTGGCACCGTGGCGCATTGTCTGTGGCGAGCACTGTTTGGCCTGGCACTGGCCTGGATTTCCCCATCTGTTTCTGATGTTTACATTGTTAAAGATCCGATAGACACACAGGACATGGCCACATGCAGAGAGGGAACTTTTTTCCACTCTAGTGCATCAAACAAGGTCTGAGCCTGTAATACGCACAGCCCTAAATTACACTCGAGCTAGCTAGTGGCCAGGCCCGAGCCCAGCCCCAGCCATGAGATTGATTGCTCAGCCCTGGGGATATTCACTCTCAGGAACGCTGCTGGCTGGCCCGGCAGCTCACTCTCCACAAACTCATTTTTGCCTTGTGTTTGTAAAGGGGGAACGACACAGACAGCATGCCAAGAGGCTTTCCAGACAGCTGAGGACAGTGACAAGGTGTGGCACGAATCCCCAAGGAATCTGGAGGCCATGTCCTCGCTTTGCAGGGACCTGTGAGGGCAGTGTTTTTTGTCAGCTCTGCTTCTATAAACCCTACCTTTCTGTGATACCCAGGGAGAAGATGGCTTGGTTCTAACTCCCAAGCAACTCCTGTCATGTCGTCATCCCAAGTCTGTTAAAGTGAGTGTCCACGTCACCTTGTAAGGAGATCTGGAATTTTCATCATCACACCTGAGGCCATTGGGGCAGGAGGAGGAAGAAGGCATGACATGGGCCTGGATGGGCGTTTGGAGCCATAGCAAGTTCAGGCCAGTGAGAGGGTCTCAAACAGGCAGTGGATGGTGCCTGAGCTGTCCTCTGGTTTCCACTTGCCCATGTGTACCCTCCCTGACAGGCTCCTTTCCCCACACATGCACCTCCCATATACATCCCCCTACAAAATGGCGCCATAGTGAGGGCTAGCTTCTGGTCTGGGCAAAAGGATAGCAAATTGTGTGGAATGATGGACTGTTGTAGGCTTGTTTGTGTGTCTGTTTGTTGCCCACAGAAAAATGTTTCAACCCTATTCCAGGCGCGCGTACGCTCTCTTAAACCTTTCCTCTCTCCAGCTGATTCTCCACATTGCAGTTAAGACAAGCTTCCTAGAACATTTGTGGAAGGCTGACGTATGTGAGAGATTCATTGGGGGGTTTTGTTCTTGCAGTGTTTTCTCTAGAACTTTGACCCATGTGAGTATTTGAAGGAATACCTGGAATTATAAGGTCAGGGTCCAGTGATTCTCTCAACCCACTTCTATGAGGGAATGTCAGAAATCAACAGATGTAGCTTGAATGGAGGTTAGCTGAGTGGGAGTGACGTGTATGCAGGGATGGGGAAGCCATCATCCACTGTCAGGTACTTTGGCACCACGGTGAGTCTGCCTGAAACCCATGTTCTGTGAGTAAGCCCAGTGACTGACTGGTTTCCCAAGGTGAACTTCATCTGAATGGGACTGTGGTTTGCTGTCTGAACCTCATGAGGAGTTTGTAGACATTGTTTACATCTTCCCAGGGTGGGAACCCAGACAACCCTGTCTCTCACCTTGGCTTCTACCATTGCCAATGCCCTTGGCTCATTCATTCTTTCTTCTCTCTCCAGTGAGGATTCCATATTGAAGCTACACTTGAATCAAGTCTGTTATTCCCCTCCCACCCCCAAACCTTTCAATGTCTTCTGGTTCTTAGGAATAAGATGAAGGTCTAGGTGTGATCTATAAGCCCCTCCCCCTCTTTAACCTCTTCTTACATCAGATCTCTCCTTTACCTAGCTTGCCAGTTCCTCTGGCTGTCTGGTCCTTTCACCACACTCCGTGGCCACAGGGCTTATGCACATTGTATCCTGAGGGTTGCAATTTTACAGCAGTGAGGACAATTTAATTAACACCTGTTAAATAATGCTGGATTGAGGAAGTTGGGGTCCAGTCTATTTCTGCAAATCATTATGTGCCCATGCCTTACATGGTGTTTGTCTCTTAAATTAGTCATTGAGTGGATTAATAAATGAAGGAATGGAGGCAGGTATAGAAGCAGCTTGGCCAACATTTGAAAGCTCGCTTCAATGGACTTTATCTAGTTTTCGGTACTGTCTGTTAACTACCAACATTTAATACATTGTTTTACTTGGGTGACTCTGTCCTTTGCATTTTATTAATTGAAATGTTAACAGTCTAAAGAGAATCAAGATTTGCTCCATTGTAAAAGGATCCATGTGTCCTTAAGAATTAGTTCTGATAGCATGATGAATGGCTCTTGACTCTGTTAACAAATGATCATTAATTTTAATTCCTGTGCCTGACATCTGTTCCTGATCTTTGTCCTTTCAAGAGTAATTAAAATAGTTGTAAATATGCAGCCTAGAGTCACAGGTGAGTTTTTGTGCTGAAGCCATCCTCCAGCCAGAGATGCTGTCCTCGGTGTCAGGATCTGTTTTGGCCAGGTACTCCATCAGCGTGTGGGGAAGGAGTCTTGCTGGGGGAACAGAAACAGGGCTGGCCTATGTGGCAAGTGCCCTTCAAAGAGATCGGCTCAGGTATGGACTGCTCTGCACATAAGAAGTATTTCTCTAAATGGCAGTTCTACTGCGTTGGGGGCCATGTTTGTATTAAATATCCACTCCAAAACTGGCGGCATCTCCAGGAGCTAGAGTCTCCCTTTCAACTTATACTTCTGAGAGTCTCTCTTAGTTAGGGTTTCGTTGCTGAGAAGAGGCACAGTGACCAAGGCAACTCTAAAAAGGGGACAACGTCTAATTGGGGCTTGTTCACAGGTTCAGAGTTTGGTCCATTATCAACAAGGCGGGAACATGGCAGCATCCAGGCAGGCATGGGGCTAGAGGTGGTACCAAAAGTTCATCTTGATCCAAAGGTGGACAGGAGAAGACTGGCTTCTGTATGGCTAGGAGGAGGGTCTCAAAGCCCACCCCACAATGACACACTTTCTCCAACAGGGCCACACCTACTCCAACAAGGCCACATCTACTCCAACAGAGCCACCCCTACTCCAACAGGGTCACACCCACTCCAACAGGGCCACACCCACTCCAACAGGGCCACCCCTACTCCAACAAGGCCACACCCACTCCAACAGGGCCACACCCACTCCAACAGGGCCACACCCACTCCAACAGGGCCACACCCACTCCAACAGGGCCACACCTACTTCAACAAGGCCACACCTACTTCAACAGGGCCACACCTTCTAATAGTGCCACTCCACGGGGCAAGTATATTCACACCGCCACAGAGTCTAAGCCAATTCTGTAAGAAGCAAAAATGTTCTCATCACTGGTAAAAAGCTGAAGATTTATGCAGTCTGAAGAAAACCCTGATGCCGCTTCTCACAGTTGGAAGAGTTATACATTAAAATGCCTTTGAGAGAGGAGATATTTGGATTCCTACTCAAGTGTAAATGGCTGACACAGTTCATTTCCCAAGAGGAAGCTTTAGCGTGGGGCTGGGGCTGGAGAAGGAAAGGAGTAAGGAAAGGACATACAAAGGGTGGTGTCCTCTGTTGCCTGGGCACTGCCCTAATGCTTAGATTTTATACCTTTCTAGGGCCTGTCACCGTAACATGAGGCCCACCAGTCAGCATCTGGATGGCTGACAGATGTGGTGCCAAGGTCGTCCCTGGGCTCAGTTCTAGGCTGAATTATGGCAAACCCATAAAGGGTGACTTTGACAATGTCTGGAGGAATCCCCAGTTTGAAACCACAACAAAACCACTCCCTCCTTCCACCTCTGAGATCTCTTTGTAAGGACTGGGGGAGGGGTAGACTGTTCGGTGGATGAAATAACACTTTTACCACTCTAGGGAAACTATGCAAGTAAAGTGTTTTCCATATACCTGCATGTGAATTGTTACAGGGACATTTTACTGTAACAGGACCCGTGATCTCAGAAACCAGGTTTTTGTCCTGAGGCTAGTTTGCTTTTACAGCCACATCAAATCAGCAGAACGTATGAGCCCATGACGACTTTGTTTCTCAGATCTATCGCATTTGTGAAACCAATTTATGCCCTTGGCATAAGTCTGGCTGTGAGGTTGCATCAGGGGAGGAAACAAAGGGCACAGGCCACTCTCCTTCTTCCCTTCTCCTCTTATTCCCTTCCTGTACTCCTTACTCAGTCTTGCTTGACTGCTCCCACCCACAGAGGAAGGGAGGAAGAGGGTTAGGGACACAGCAGTGGTAAAGGGTGCGCTCTGCTCTTGTAGAAGACCCTAGCTTGGACCCCAGTACTCACAGCAGGCAACATCAGGGACATGGGATGCCTTCTGGTCTCTTAGGGCATAATTGTATATATACACTCAGAAATACACATAAAGAAAGATAAATATATAAAAAAAAAAACCCCAAAGAATTTTAGAGTTTTCTAGGGATGCATTTTTGGTTTTGAACACAGGAGAGTAGGCACTGGTAATACCTGTGTGGGGACAGTCTCCATCTTCCATTCCTCTGCCGTCCATCAATCAAGAGAGTGTTAGGAAGGAACTTGTAAGTCTGCTATGGGTGACTCAGCTTGACTGCTAAGAAGGTATATCATCTTTCTTTTTCTTTCTTTTTTTGAGACAAGGTCTCACTGTGTATCCCTGGCTGGCCTGCAGCTTGCTTTGTAGACCCGACAGAGGTCTTCTGAATATATGTGGCACCATGCTAACTCTTCTGCATTCATTCATTCTCTCTCTCTCTCTCTCTCTCTCTCTCTCTCTCTCTCTCTCTCTCAGCATCTATGTAGGTCAGGCTGACCTGGAACTCACAATCCTCCTGCCTCAGCCTCTTGAGTGTTAGCATCGTAGGTGTGTACCATCACACCTAGTTATCACTTCCTTGTACTGAATGCAGGAAGTCTCTAACCATCCTGGCTGTTCCTTAGCCTGAGGTTTACGTAACATTCTTCCAAGGTGTGGCTTCCTCCAACAATGACCTTGCAAGTCTTTAATCCGAGCATTGCCCTTGGGCAACTCTGGACAGGCTGTGTTTGATGGAGAGAGATAATTATTTCTGGCCTTTGGGTCAGTCTAACTTGAATGTGAAGCTTCCTCCAATGCCAACAGATTTTAATAGACAAGGCACATCTTTTACAGTAGTTGGGAGGAAATAAAATCCTCTCTGTGGGAAGTTGGATGGTCAGGTGGGAAAAGAGGAGTTTTCCTTTGCCAAAATGTATTAGAGTATATTTGGTTACGTGTTCTAGAAAGAGACAAATGTTTTCTCTAAGGAAGGTCAGGTCGGAGGGAAACTGCACCTGAGTCAGCCTGTTGCTAGTCTTCTAGATACTTTCCTGTTCAATATCTGTCTGTAATAAAGACCCTCATAACATACTTGCTATTTTCTTGTTAGCTGCCTGTTCCTACTTCATAATATTTTGTGGTAATGTCTGCAACAATATACCAAAATCTACACACTATTTTTTATAAAAGAGCCACATAGATGGGGGTCAGGGGTGGGGGGATGGAAGGATTATGGGACAGGGTGACTGAGAGAAGGGCAGTGAGTAAAAAAAAAAAAAAAGAGGGGGCCACATAGACTCTAATCGATGAGTGCATAGTAATTGACCTGAGTTGCTGGTACATACTCAATTGCTTCCAAATTTCATGGTTATAAATGACTCTGGGACAAATATGGTTTTTATATCTTTTAAAACTCTGTCTAGAGTTCATAGAGTGAATCTTAGAACTTCTGGATCAAGAGTGTCCACTAGGTATGCATGGATATATTATATGGCTGTTAGAAAATTTCAAACAAAATGCCCTTCCAAACTCAGCCCACCCCATGTTTATAAAGAGGTGGCACTTACCAGGTTTTGTGATGTTTGGCTTTACTGAAGCTAAGTGAGACACAAAAGGGCAACAATCTGCCCAACAACAGTAAAGAGACTGACAGACATCTGTGTTGGTTGGTTTTTATGTCAACTTGACACAAGGTAGAGTCATCTGGGAAGACGGAATCTTACCTGAGAAAATGTCTCCTTTGGACTGGCCTGTGGACAACTCTGTAGTGCATTTCTTTGATTGATGCCTGATGTGGGAGGGCCCAGCTCATTATGGGCGGTGCCACTGTTGGGTAAGTCATCTGGGGTATATAAGGAAGTGGGCTGAGCAAGTCAGTAAGCATCACCTCCATGGCCTCTGCATCAGTTCCTGCCTCCAAGTTCCTGCTTTCAGTTCCTAACCAGTATCTTCCCTGGATGACTGTACAGGCTGTAAAATGAGATAAGCCCTTTCTTCTCCAGATTAACTTTGGCCATGGTGTTTTATTATAGCAACAGATACTCTAACTAAGACAGCACTGTTCTCCAGGTTCACCTGTTTCTCTAGTCCTTCCCACTACTCTCTTGGGTCTCTTTCACCTCTTTTCTTATACTAGAATGGTTCCTCTTCAAATTGGAGCCTCTTTGCCTACTTGCCATTCATTCATTCATTCATTCATTCATTCATTCATTCATTCAGACAATACTAAGTCCTATCAGGACTAATACCTTCTTCTAGGCTTAGATATTAAGGAGGGAATAAAAAAAGACTTATCCTCTTGTAGTCTGCCTATCTATCTATCTATCTATCTATCTATCTATCTATCTATCATCTTTCTATATATAAATCATCTATCACTATCATCTATTACTTATCTGTCATCTACTATCTCTACCTATTATATATCTATCCAACTATCTATTATTTAATCTATCATCTATTATCTATCATTTATCACCATCTATCATCTATTTATTATCTGTCAAATATTATCCATTATAATATCTATCTATATATCTATCAACCATTCAATTATTTATTATCTATCTATGTATCTATCTGTTATCTATCTATCTATCTATCTATCTATCTATCTATCTATCTATCCATCTATCTATCTATCTATCATTTGTCTGTTTATCAAGGTAGAGAGGAAGGAGGAAGAGAGAGACTTGTGCTGAGAGACTGGGGTCCATTTCCAGATCCTAAACTCCCATTACAGTATTTTGTGTGCTCTCCCTTTATAGTACATGTTCATGCTCACAAAGGCAAGGCTTTTTTAAAAAATTTATTTTATGTCTAAGAGTACACTGTCGCTGTCTTCAGACACACCAAAAGAGAGTATCATCACATTGTGGATAGTTGTGAGCCACCATGTGGTTGCTGGGAGTTGAACTCAGGACCTCTGGAAGAGCAGTCAGTGCTCTTAACCACTGAGCCATCTCCTCAGCCCCCAAGGCAATACTTTTAAAACTACTTGTTAAGATCTATTTACATGTATGTGTATAAGTGCTTCATCTGTATGTTTGTATGGCACTACGTGTGCATTCTTGGTGTCCTCAGAGGTCAGAAGAGGGTGAAGTTACACCGATGGTTCTGAGTCACTGTGCGGGTGCTGGAAACCAAACCCTGGACTCTGAAGGACCAAGTTCTTTAACTGCTGAGGCATCTCTCTGTCCCCCTTAAAACCAACCTTAAGGGGGTCAGTTTAGCAGAAATCCAGGGCAACCATGTTTGAAGAAATGGGTAGAGAGAGGTTAGAGAGCTTGGTAGAGGGGCCAGGAAAGTCCCTTCCAATTTAAAAGAGGTACCCTGTGGGTTTCTTCATGTCCTCAGAGGGAGTGACACTGATTTAACATACAGGAAACACAGGACACCTGAACGTTCAATAACGACTTTTGTTCTTTTTCTGTGTCTATACAGAATTGGGCAGCCAACAGCTGTGTTCTTGAGATTACCGTGGTAGATTCCTGCAGTGGGGAATGGCTTCAGCCAGCATAATAATCAGACCAAGTTGAACACCCTCAGTGTAGTTCATTGACATGAAATTGACCACGATGAGAAAGAGAAAGAGAAAAAAAAAAATCAAAAAACCAACAGCAAAACCCACATCAATTCACTCAGGCCATGGCTAAACTGGCTCCCTTGAACATAACCCAGAGATGAAATGCTTGCACTTCTAAAGTAGATTTCCCCTTTATTGTACTCCCTAACAACTTCTGTTTCCTTTTAAAATTTGAATAAATATCGACTTTTGATTGCTGTGGTTGATGAATAAGTTGGGATGCAGAGTTCCCCCGTTCTTAGTTTCAACCTCCTATTGTACTTCCGAGTCTAAGGGGAAATTGACTTCAGAGAGACCAAGGATGCTGCTCTGACTGAGCAACCTTCATCTCCCAGTGATGGCGTAGTAGTCAATGAGGACATTAGAATAAACATCAGGGTATCAATAGGGTTTTTATTAACTATTAGAGTTATTGAGTTTTCCATTTTCTAATGCCCTTTGTGGTTTTGCTGGAGTGAACAGAAAAGAGGTTGTTCTGGTAACACACATATTTATTTATTTATTTATTTATTTATTTATTTATTTATTTATTTATTATGCATTAAGAAGGCTTATTGAACCAAGTGTGGTAACACATGTCTATAATCCTAGCAGGTGAGAGCCTGAGGTAGGGGTCTCATGAGTTCCAATCCAGTCCAGTCTGGGCTATATAGTTGAGACTCTATGTTAAAAAAAATAAAATAAAAGGAAGGAAAGGCACAGTGAGCTGAGGATGGACCTTAGTACACTTACCTTGCATGTACATGAGGCCCTGGGTTCCACCCTTAGCCCTGCATAACCTGGGCATGATGGTATATACCTGTCACCTCAACACTTAAGGGTTAGAGGCAGGAAGAGCAAGAGTTCAGATCACCCTTGGCTACATGGAGTGTTGTAGCCAGCCTGGGCTACACGAAGCCCCTGCAGTAAATATTAAGGTGGAGTATAGAGCACACAGTGGTGCTTGTCTAACATGTAGGAGGCCTTGTGTCACGTGTATGAGAAGACAGACCGATTCAGGAGCCAAGGTTATGAGATAGATCCAAGTCTGATTTCTCTGGGTTGCCTTAGTCTAGCATTTAATACATGTATATGCTATGCACGGATCAAATCAGGGTAGTTAACAATTATATTAAACATTCACTTTTTAATTAATGTGTTGTGATTATTCAGAAGCCTGAGATAGAGTGTGTGCTGATACATGGCCAGGCTGAAAGCTGTGGGAAGCAGCAGGTGTCGGGAGAGGTAAAAGCGTCCCTCTAGCTTCGTGAGGCGTTCTCTGAGTCTCTATGGGCTTAACTTCCCTGTAAAGTATCTGAATGTTTTGTTTTAAAATGAGAGAGAGACAGAGAGAGTCAGAGACTGAGGCAGAGAGCTTGTGTGTGATGTACTCGTGTGGAGATCAGGGTGCGAGTCCTCACCTTCTATCTTGTTTCCAGGCAGAATATCCTCCAGTTCACCAACACCTAACTGGGCTAGCTGTCCTGTAAGCGTCTGGGGATTCTCCTTTCTCCACCTTCTGTCTTGTGGTAGGAACCCTGGGGTACACATGCTCACCACTGTGCCTGACTTTATGTTGGTTCTTGGGATTTGGCCTAAGGTCCTCTTGTTCCTGTGGCTCCATGGAGCCATCTGCTTAGTCCCCAGTCTGAGTTTTAAATCAAGGGTCAAAATTCAAGTGCAGAGATCTCAGGTTCTGTAGTGAATGAAACAGATTTATTCATTTATTATATATAAGTACACTGTAGCTGTCTTCAGATACACCAGAAGAGGACATCGGATCTCTTTACAGATGGTTGTGAGCCACCATGTGGTTGCTGGGAATTGAACTCAGGATCTCTGGAAGAGTAGTTGGGTGCTCTTAACCACTGAGCCATCTCTCCAGCCCCTTATTCCTCTTCTTTTGCAGTGTCGGGGGTTAAAATCCAGGGTTTCTCTCATTCTCTTGGACGGATCTACACCGCCGGTCCACATTCTGGAATTCTGAAAGCCTTCCTGGGAAACATGTTTTCGGACCCACTAGAATTCGTGACCTCCATGTTACCTTCCAGGCTGAGCGTCCAGGTTACAGCCACAGTTACAATGGTGTGCTCAGAAAAGGTGTTAGAAAATTTCTTTCTTTTGTTTCCTGTTCTGGTTATTAAAAGTCAGCACAAGTTTCAGTCGCATTGAGAGACCAGCTTTGAGGGTAATTTGGATCTTCAAAGAGCACTCCTCTGGCTCCTTGAAGAAGTTGTGTTAAAGCAATTAAATGCTATTTGAAGGAAAGAAAGAATGCAGGCTGACTACTGAATAACAGGAATAGCGTTAACAAAACAAAACAATCCCTACCCTGGGATCAAAGCCAGGGAGGAGAGAGCTTGTGCTGGGGATAAGGGGAGCGGGAAGAAAGGGAGGTCTTAGAATGGCTTCCGCTCAATTAAAGACATGGATGTGCAATCTGGGGATAGCATTCCGAGTGCAGAACAATAACTGGGAACGGGGCTGTGAATGGTCCCAGGAGAGCTCACGGAGCAAGAAACTCTGGATTCCACATGTCTGTTCCGGAGAGGGTAGGGCGAGTCAAAGAACAAAACAAGCAAGTGTACAGGATTGTTTGCCATCCAGGGGAGCCGCGGAAAGCTCGGCATATGGCGTGGGGAGATTCCGGAACGCACTAGAGATCTCTTTCAGAATGATTATTCTCATTCCAGAGATCTGGGAGCCAGATGACGATGCTCCTGGCCGAAGCGCACGACGTGAAATGCACTTCTCGGATTTATCACCTGAGCTGTTCACTAAATTTGGTCCCCAAAGGCTTTTTATTATTTCCAAAACTCAGGTTTCTTCCACAAACATCAGTGCCTCATCACTATGAGGGCCGTCTTGAAAGTCTGCTACAGATCTCAGAAAGAATGCTATTCAAAGGGGAGGCTTGAATGGCACCGAGAAGAAGGGCGTGGCATTTCCGTGGACCGGCAGGGGCCATGGTTCTTGGTGTTTACCTTTAGAGTTGCATGTACATGTGTTTGTGTGGGTGGGAGTCAGTCTTAGTTGTCATTCCTCAGGCACTAAGGTTCTGCCTCGAGTATTAGTACTATATTTTATTTTAGACAGAGTCTCTCACTGGCCTGGAATCCTCCATAAGCTGGTTTACCACAGAGCCTCACCCAGTGACTTACCTGTCTCCACCTCCCCAGTTCTGGATTTATCAGAGGGCTTCACCATACCTGGCTTTTTATGTGAGTTCAAAGGATTGTACAGCAAGCACTATACTGAGTTGTCTCCTAGTATCTCCGTGTTTATTTACTGTATGTTCACGTGTGTGTGTGTGTGTGTGTGTGTGTGTGTGTGTGCGTGCGCGCGCGCCAAGGTCAGAGGACATCCTGTTAGTGCCAGTTCCCCCTCTTCCACCATTCAAGTCATAGGTATTAGACTTAGGCCATTAGGAAATGGCTGCAAGCACCTTTAATGGCTGAGTTCTTTCTCTGTTCCTGGGCCTTTCAATGACTAGGAAAAGTAGTCAGTGGACGTGGGTCTCTGTAGGAGGATATTGGATATTGCACTGCAGCCTGAAGGGCCTTCTGATTTAGATGCAAGTGTTCGTAAAGCACTCTGTTCACAACATCCAGGGAGTCCATCTGGGGAAACTCGATACTGACCTTAAAAATCTAACACAGGCTGAGGACCCAGGCTGGTCAGTGAGGCACCTGCTGTGCCAGGCGTTAAGACTGGAGTTTGATCCCTAGCACCTGTGGAAGTCTGGCATGGCGGTGTGAGCATGTAATCTCAGAACTGGGGTATGCAGAGGGGTTGGGTGGAGACAGGATGGATGATCCTTAGGACCAGCTGGTGGCCAGCCAGCCTCTAAGAATCAATGACAGGTTCAGTGAGGGGCCCTGTCTTGGAAAGGACAGAGTGATTGGTGGGAGAGGCCCTTCACACACGGGTTCATATCTTTACAGGTATATCTGCACACACGTGTACATATCACGTACACCTACACACATATGCGCACACATCTAACTGTAATTAGATGTGCAATAAGGACATCAGGTTACAGGTTCTGGGCTATGTTATAAGGGGAAGGAAGAGAGATTCTTGGGTCAAATGCATCTGGGAAACAACTGGAATGAGATGGCTATGTCCTTTCCTCTCTCTCCCTTTTCCTTCTGTCTTTTCTGTTTTTGAAGCTCAAGGACAATTGTATCAAAGTTTCAGGGATAAAGGAGAGACAGGCTGAAAGTCCTTCCAGGCTGTCAGGAGGAGGGGAGATGAAGAAAAAGGCAAGCCTTTTAAGTTAGGTGTTGTGGTCCAAGGAAGTGTGGAAGCCTGAAGTGCCTGGGAAAGGCTGCTTAAGAATTTGGCTCGTATTCAAAATGAGAGAAAAAGAAGGAAAAGGAAAGAAAAAGCACGCTTAAATGTCTAGTTGCAGGTCTCAGTCCAGAGCGTACCCCACCCCGGGCTCTTGTGTTCCAGGACAAAAGATTGCAACAGAGACACACTGTTAGGAATAGAAACAGACAGCTTGTTAAGAAAGAAAAAAAAATGATCTGGAAAGATGTCTCAGTGGTTAAAAACACTGACTGCTCTTCCAGAGGTCCTGAGTTCAATTCCCAGCAACCACATGGTGGCTCACAACCATCTGTAATGGGATCTGATGCCCTCTTTGGTGTGTCTGAAGATGGCTACAGTGTATTTATATATAATAAAGACTGGGAGTGGGATAATGAGCTGAGGACAGCGACCAAAACGCACCCACTATGACTATAGAACCCTTTATGGGATTTCTACACAACATCTACCTTCCTCACAAGTTTCTCCTACGTGTTGTCCTTTAAAAAAAGTTCTGTGGCTAGCAAGATGGCTCAGCAGCTAAAAATGCTTGCTGACCAAACCTGGTGGATAGAGTTGAATCCCTGGCCCACATGTTTAAAAAGCCTGGACGTAGTGACTCACATCTGTAACCCGGTTACTTTGCTACATTGTGGCAGAGACAGGAGAAGGACCTGTTTTGGTCGCTGTCCTCAGCTCGCTCTACCACTTCCTTTCTTAAAAGGGTCTTTCCTTTGCCAGATGGTGGGGGTAGTACACTCATTGAATCCCAGCATCCGGAAGGCAGGTGGATCTCTGGGAGTCAGAGGCCAGCCTGGTTTACAAGCTCATTTCAGCACAGCCAGAAGTGTGTGGGCCAGCTGGCCTGGAGCACACAGTAGGACAGGAACGAGAGGGTCCTTTCTTCAGTGAGGTGGAAGGAGAGAATCAACTCCTGTTGGGGATTGGTTCTAATGCTTTGAATTAATCCAGCCCCCCAAATCGGGAACCTGCATGTCCAAACACTAAAGGTCCTTGTCCCCAATTGGTTTTTGATCGATCAACGAAGAGCCAACGACCAATGGCTGGGCAGGTAGACTGAGGCGGGACCTTTAGATTTGTGAGGGCTAGGGATGGAGAGAAAGAAAGGAGAGAGATTTTCATGTCTCGAAGGGAGACAGATCAAATTTAGAGCTACAGAAGAAAATTTATCCAAAATACAGGTGGAAAGGTAATGCAACCCCATGGGAGGGGCTGCCTAGAAGGTAACAGGACAGAAAAAAAAAACCCCATAGATTTAGAAGGTGTTGAGCCAGTGTACTGGAGGGAAGTGTACGCTAGCTGGGTGGAGGATTAGAACTGTCCAGCCTCTGAGCTAGTCAAGGCATATAAATTAACTGGTGAGCGTGTGTGTGTGTGTGTGTGTGTGTGTGTGTGTGTGTGTGTGTGTGTGTGTGTGTGTGTTCTTGAATCCAGATAGCTTCTGGGCAGGTGTGCACATGTGACCTGCGGGAACCAAAGCAGTTAGTGAACTACCGCTACAGACTCCCAAAGTTGTCCCCTCACGTCTGTACACGGACCATGGAATGTGTGTAAAGCCACCACACTAATTAGCAGTAAACAAAAACATTATGGTTTAATTAGGATGAAGGTAACATGTCCTTAATGATATTTTAGTGCCTACTTTGTTTTGATTGATTGTCTTCTTCCGTTTTCCCCATCTTTCTGCCCCCCACTTCCTGCTTGTCCTTCTCCTGTCTCCAGCATTCCCCTTTCATGCCCCATGTGTTCTAGCACCCTCCCGTGACCTGTACTTACAGCCACATAATGATTTCTATGCAAAAATTAAAACTAGGATGCACAGATGAGAGAGGACATACACTGTCTTTCTGAGTGTGGGTCACCTCACGTCACACTAACTTTCCAGTTGCACCTGAAATTGCAGGACTTTTCAAAACCTCTGCTGGAAATGGGAGATCGGACTCAGCCCTTCCAGTACATTTGCTCGTGGAGCCACGGATCTGCCCAGCCCCTCTTGGGACCAATGTTCTGCAGAATCTACATTACAAAGAAAGAAACCCATCAAAGAATCTTAGGGATCTTGAAGCGTATTTCCTTTATTCAGAAAAAGGATTATAGACCCTGGGAGGGAAAATGATTTTCCCAGGGTCACGCAGATGGCTTTGGCTCCTGGTGAAGGAGAACCCAGAACATCTCGTGCTCAGCGATGTGTCTCGGGATCCTGGATCAGCCCTTCCACCCACACCACACTTCATTTGACACGGCCCTTTGCTGTGTCTCTGAGGAAAGGTGCTGGATGATTTTCAATGTAAATAGTGGGGCCAGACGAGAGCCAATGAGTCCAGGCTTTAAGGAATGCCCGGTGTCTAGGCGCTTCTGTAGCTGAGCTACATTTCCACCTTGGTCTTTGTTGCATAGCAGCATGATAGTTTCTTGGTGGCAAATGACCTTATTTTGCCCACAATTCCTGCTGCTTTCTCCACCTTTATCATGGTGGATGGCATAGGCTTTCCTACCCCACTGATGATATATTGACCTTGTCCAGGACCTGTAGGCTGACGTTCACCCTTAATGACGTTCATTTGCTGAAGTACTTCATATGTGATAATACTTGGAGATACATTAACAACACAGATAAATGCAAACAGACCATTGGGGTTGATCCAGATCAAGATGGCTAGTGTTATTACTAGAAGAAGAAATTCGGACACAGACACCAACAAAGCATAGATATTTAGAAGATACAGGGAAAATTCACACAGCCATCTATGAGCCTAAGAGATAAATCTTAGAAGAAACCAAACCTTGATCTTGAAACTGTGAGAAAATAAACTTCTGTCACTCAAATCCCCCTATTTTGATGGTTTTAGTTGGCGGATATTGTAAGCTGGTATTGTTCTGTGACTTGATTTGGTCCAAGACATGTGGGTGGCAGTCCTACCATTCCTACTCTGGGTCCAGGCCTGGTGAAGTTCCCTAAGGGACTCATCCTTCTCATGTTTTTGCCACATACTGGGCATCTGTTGGCTATAGATAGACAACCTCAGGATGCAGAGGAACCCCAGCTTGTACTTTAAAGCATTGCCATCCCAGATGCCCACAGACGCACAGGGAGGAAAAACTCAGGCTCTTATAATAAGATTGTTTGTCATGCAGCAGTTGCGTGCAGCCACTGACAAGCTTGTTCTTCCACTTGGTTTGAAAATTTGTAAAGTACAAGGATCTTTTGTGCACAATGGTATTCCTGGCTCAGTCAAGGTAACTGCTACACGGTAAGTGCTCAGTGACTACTTCAGAATTCACGAACGAGCACCGATGAGTCCCAAAGGTTTTGAACAGTTAGATGACATAAGCTTAATTTAGAGTAAATATTAGTGGGTGGTCCAGGAAGTATGAAGACACGAATTAAGGTGTGGGGAAGAACCATTTTCTGAGGATGCTGAAGTTTATGACACTTGGAGGTCTTCGTGTGTGTGCCTCTTCATTTGCATATATAGGTACATATGCAAATGCTTGCGCTTACGTGGGGAGGTCAGAAGACAAACTTGGGTGTTATTCCTAAGGATCTCTCTACCGTGTGTGTGTGTGTGTGTGTGTGTGTGTGTGTGTGTCAATGGCTTGGACATATCAAATAGGCTAGGCTGGTAGGTCCCAGACATCTGTCCTCCATGCCCAGGGTTGGGATTGCAAGTGTGAACCACCATGACTGCTTTTAAGTGTGGGTTCTGGAAACTGAACCTGGCTCCTTAGCTCTAGAGGCCTTTATGGTAGGAGGTCAATGAATACAAAAATATGAAGGGAGCAAGAGCCTTAGTAAATTCCCTTCTGTCAAGAGGATATACCAATAGTCACTGGCATCTGTCTGGGCATACTTGTTTATGTAGAATTTTGTTGTATACTTGGTAATTATTGATTGGTTTCAGTTAGTACAATATTGGCTCCTGCAATAGATAAAATACAAACATTTCAGAGACTTAGCATATGACATCTGTTGAAGACTGAACTTTCTGCAAATCCATATGTTGATATCCTGCCCCCAGTACCTCAAAATGTGACTTGCTTTGGAAAGAGTGTTATTGAAGATGGAACTGGTTAAGACAAGAGTTTTATTTTTTTTGGAGGGGGATGTATTTTCTGCCCAACATGACTGGGTTCCTTTTTATAAAAAGAGGGAATTTAGGCCCAGAGACACAGTCAGGAGGGAGCAATGGAGTGATACTCCTGTAAGCTAAGGAGTGCTGGAGACCTCTGGAAACCCAGCGGAGGCTAGAGGATAAGCAGGGGCACATCTGGTCTCAAGGTCCTCAGTAGGAGCCTATCTTGCCAGTACATTCATCTGGAGTTCAAGCTTCCAGAACCGTTGCAAAAGGCATTTCTTCCGTTTAAACCACTTAGTTTGTGCATTTTACTATGGCGACTCGAGCAAACCATGCATCCCGGATAGTGCTCAGCTAGGTACTTGTCCAAAGAGTCATCAGAAAACCGGGCCTTTCCCATGCCGTCTGGCCATCTTCAGCACATGGTTCTTGTCTTAGTTAGGGTCTTATTGCTGTGAACAGACACCATGACCAATGTAAGTTTTATAAAGGACAGCATTTAATTGGGGCTGGCTTACAGGTTCAGAGGTTCAGTCCATTATCATCAAGGCGGGAGCATGGCAGCATGGAAACATCCAGGCAGGCATGGTGCAGGAGGAGCTGAGTTCTACCTCTTTACCAGAAGGAAGCCAGGAACAGACTGAGCATCCTCAGGCAGCTAGGAGGAGGGTCTCCAAGCCCACCCCCACAGTGACACACTTCTTCCAACAAGGCCACATCTTCTAATAGTGTCACTCCCTGGGCCAAACATATGCAAACCATCATAGCTCCCAAGATGACTGGAATGGTATGCAGAAAGACTATGGAGGGGGAAGAACATTGAGAATCACAAGTGAATGGGCCATATATAGAGGTGGTACACACCACTTCCCTTAAGTTCCATTGGCTAGAATGTATCACATGGGCCCCTAAAGCAAAGGATGCTGGGAGGATGCTATAGATTTGACTCACAAATGTTCCCTACAGACCTATGTGTCAAGTGAGGGCTTGTTGCCCAGAGTGTTGCTATTGGGAAATAATAGTGGAAACTTTAAGAGGTGTGACCTTGTGGGAGGTCTTCTAGTCATCGAGGACATTGTTTTAAAGGATATGATGGCATTCCAGGCCTCTGTTTCCCCACTTTCCTCATTCTTGGACTTGAGGTAAGCTGCTTTGTTCTTTTGCATGTCCCTGGCTTGCCACAGATCAACAACAAGTCAAACCAACTATAGGTGGAAAAAAAAATCCCCAAACTGTGAGACAAAAATGAACCTTTCTTTTTTATAAAGTGATTATTACAGGTATTTTATTACAGTAGTGAAAAGTCTATGTGCCCAAGATAAAGAGGAAATGGACTTGGAGATGGGATCGTTAGATTCAACCTTGTTTCTGACTACTCTGTAGGAAAGGTAGCATGAAGAAATTAAAATGATTTGTTTCAGATCACGCAGCTAGACAGTGGCAGCTACTTTACACATTCACACGGGGAAGATTATAAAACTAACTGGTGCTGTTAAAAACAAGTGCGTGGAGCTGTGAAATGTAAGAAGAGGAGACCCATTTCTTCTCTGTTGCCCAAAGTCAGTTTCCCGAGGTTATCTTGCACCAGTTTGATGGTGGCAGATCCCTAGAACCTCGTGAGTATTTAACTCGCCACAGTGGCTGACTTGGCTAGGTGGGGATTCATCCTGATGCTCAGATAAACCTTACAGGGACTGTATCTCCTCTACAGACCAACAAAGCCACTTCCCTACCCTGCAGCTGTCCCAGTTGAAAATTGCTGAGAACCCAATGACTTCTTCGTTGCTGACCTGTCCTTGTTAGGTGAGGATTAAGCCACAGACACATTTAGGAAGTTAGAAAGCATCAACTCACTATGGCTGAAGTAAGTTGATTATTGGCTAAAGGACCTACTTATATAAACTCAAAAGGAGATAGTGGCGATTTTTCGATGATGAGGACTAATTTAATTTTTTTTTTGATTAATGAAAATAGGATTTCGGGTTGGAGATATGGCTCAGTGGTTCAGAGCAGTGACTGCTCTTCCAGAGGTCCTGAGTTAAAATCCCAGCAGCCACATGGTGGCTCACAACCATGTGTGATGAGATCTGATGCCCTCTTCTGGTGTGTCTGAAGACAGCTACAGTGTACTTATATATAATAAATAAAATAAATTTGAAAAAAAAAGAAGAAAATAGGATTTCAACAGTAGCCTCAACTCGGATATGACAGGGGTCTTTGGATTCCTATGTTTACCTCCTAATAGTGAAAATGGTTGATTCAAACTCAGTTCCTCTTAAACCTAGGGCAGTTTAAAGTTTTATCCTCCCATTTAGACAACAAGGTGGATTTGGTTGGATTGGTGTCAAGTCATCTGTAAGGGGCGACGTGTGCTGTAAGCTCAGGATAACCCTCTGGCTTTACCATCGCTGACACTTGGCAATGCTGGCTCACCTTTCTTTCTCGAGGTTCACATCTCCCAGGCGTCTCTTATCTTCCAGAAACACTGCCATGTTCAAGTGCTGTTGCCTTGTTAGAAAAGAGGTTTGAATTCTGACAGTGAACCCTTTCCCTCATTTACCTTTCATTCATTCTGCAAACATTTATCAAATGCTTCCTAGTGCCAGGTCTTTAGGGGCCCAAAGTGAATGAGATAGTCGCCACCCTCCAAAGACCCCATGTCGTGGGGCTGGTCCCATCGCGTGGGGGACTTGTGCTCTGCATCGTGAGGAACCTGGTTATCTTACCCTGTGCTTCAGGGACACTAAATGCATTGTGTGAAGAGATTGAACACTCTCCCAGTAGTCTCAAAGCCTTAAAACATGTCTCTCCAGATTCATGCATAGATAGAATTTCCCTTATTATAAAAGGTAGTTGAACAGGAAGTGAAGATGACGGTATCTCTGGGAAATAGCATATTATTCAAAGACAATGGGGGATGAATCATTGACTTTTACTTTATTAGCTAGCAGCTCCCAATTAAATAGATTATTGGACTACATTAGTGAAACATCTGATAGGGAACGCTCCCAGGATGGTAATAAATGCAGCATCATATTGTAGCCTTGGAAGGTTGGATATTCATAGTTTGAATTCTGCCTTCTCAATTCCTTCCCCTCTTCCTTACTGACTTTTCCCTTCTTTCTTTTCTCCTCCATCCTATCTCTCCTTCCTTCTATCTTCACTTCCCCCTTTTCTCCTTTATTAATTAATTTAACATCTATCAAAAACCTTCTGTTTACGGACGAGCCCCAAGGCTGGTGTGGGATCCGGAGGCGAACAGAGCTCAGCCCGTTCCAGCGCAAACCTCTGTCCTAAGGTAGGATTGGTGAGTGAATACCACACCCAATCAGCCTTTCAGAGTGAAGAATTCCTGTCTTCCTTTTTATTTTCTCTCTCCACCCTTACATTCACAATCACCACCTAGACCATATGTTGCCCAAGATACTGGCTTTGGACTGATTTGATAAAACTCATCACTCAACGCATGGGGAGAATTCCCTGCATCCTTTGTTGCGTGTTGCAGGGATCAGCAAACTATTGGTTTTGTGTGGTCCATGGGCTAAGAAAGGATTTCAGATTTTTTTTAAATGGTTGGAAAAACAATCAAAAGAATATTTTGCAGTAGGAGAAAATTATATAAAATTCAAATTTGCCTGTCCATAAATAAAGTTTTATTGGAACACAGCCATACTCATCAAGTTATGTATTGTCCAGAGTTGCTTCTGCTACAGTGGCAGATTGAATGGTTATAATAGAGGCCACGTTTTCCAGAAATAAATCTGAAAATACTTACTATCCAGTCTTCTAGGAGGCTTATTAACCCCTGATATATTATTTGTTAGTAGATAAGTTTTAAAGAAGGTATCTTAAAAACACACACAAAACAGAAAAAGGACTATGCAGAAAGGAACAATGATGGAGGAAGACACATCTCCCATGTTTTCTCTAACATATATATATATATATATATATATATATATGCATAGACACACACACACAAAGATGTTATGAAACCAGAAGAGGGACAGAAAGGAGATGAATGATGGGACATAGGGGCTAAGGAAGGATAATGAGAAGAGTAAACGTTTTTCAATGAAAATAGATAAAAAGAGTAAATGAGCAAAATGCTTATGTGTATAAAAATGTTATCATGAGAGTGGGGGGAGCAGGATGGCCCAGTGGGCAAAATGCTTGACACACAAGCACGGGACACCAGAGTTCAATCCTTAGAACCCCTGTGAAAAAGCTTCATTTGCAATCCAATGGCTGGGAATACCGAGACAGGCAGATCCCTGGGATTCAGAGTTTAGCTGGGTGAATTCTGGGCCAATATCTCAAAAAACAATATGGGCAGTTCTTAAGAGATGACACCTGTGGTTGACCTCTGGCTTTTATACACATGTGCACATACATTTGTGCATATCACCCTCACAGCCTATCATAGTGAAACACGTTAAAATATTATTGAGGTAACAAAAGGCATCTTAACTCCAGGGAATCTTTTAGACCTTAGCTTTTTGGATGTGAAAGAATAGGTCCCCTCTAGTTGAACGGTACACATTGCTCTGTCTAACAACTGAGGAAGGTACCTCTCTACCTTCTTGCTAAGGTGGGAAGATAATTCTTGATAGTCAAATCTGTTCAAGGGTTCAGTTTCAGCTCTGAGTCCCCACCCCCAGCACTTAATCTTTCATAATTCACGGCTCTTCATTTGTAGAAATGAAATGAAATTCACCTCTAGGGTTTGTATGAAGATAAAAGGAGTCAATGTACACAAAAACACTTGTCATTAAGCCTGGGCCTTTGCAAATTGCTATGAATTTTGCTTAGTACAATTATGGGATTTGTCGGGGGAAAAGAATTAAGGGAAATAATGAGGGAAGGGCCTAGAATACTAACAAGAATACCTTTTATGGACTTGAAAGATCCCAAGGTACTTGATATTTCTCTGATTTGCATCCACAGTCTACTCTGACCCACGGCATCGGAGATATGCAGACAGAGATGCAGATGTGTGCCTGAAGCCAGATTCCTTACAGGGGCACTGGAGGGCCTTTGTGTGTTATTAGGAATGGGAGTGGAGGGCTGAAGAAACAGCTCAGTGCTAAGAGTGCTTGCTGTGCAAACACAAGGACCCTTCAGATTCCTAGCACCCATGTGAAAGCTATGCACAACACCACACACTTATAACTCCATTACTAAGTGGAGGAGACAGGATCTTGGGGACTTATTTCCCATCCATCCATCCATCCATCCAAATGAGCTCTAGGTTCAGTGAGAGGCCCTGCCTAAAGAAATATAGTGGAGTGCAATAGATGAAAATACCCCTCCCCCCACCCCACACAAGCAATCTACCATAGGCACATGTACACGTATGTGCCCAATAATATACATTTGCATGCACATACAGGATGTGATTTTGATGCAAGACATGTCATTGCATAGATTAAACAGTGATTGTAAAAGGGGCTTGTCTTCTTGGGGGTTTGGACAGGAAGGAATACGTGAGTGATTCAGGTATGTGAGGTCCAGTAGTAAGAAAGAAATCCAATGATAATGATGACTGGGAAGTGGGTTTGCTAGGCCAGTGAGGCAGTACTAGGCAAAGGGAGTGTTTGATGTAGCATAACAGGACCCAGGGACACCAACGAGTGGTTTACTTATTTGTTTTTGGAATGAGTAGCTTAGATCTTTATCTCAGCAAAGGTTTTGTATCAACTCCTCATTTTGAAGAAACAGATGTGGATGTCCTGATTTTGAACCGTGTGTTCAGTGAGCAGAAACAGTTATATGTCTAAGTAGCAATTACAAGTGCAGATTCTGGAGTTGGAATAAACAGCCCACGTAGATCTCAACTGTGCCATTTATTAATAATGACCTGGGGCCAGACGCTTCACTTGTGTTTGATTCAGTTGCCTCACATGTGACTTAGTGATAATGATGCTGATGGTGACGTTGGCAGTCCAGCTTGTAGTGAGCCTCACTGGCTGGTATTTACATGCACCCTCATCTCCCTCTGATAGCATCCAAGGGTTTCTCTGTGGCCAATGGAATGTAGAAGAATGGTAGCATGTCACTCCTAATATTAGATTATAAAAGACACCATGGTTACAGTCACACTTTCCTGCCTCTCTTTGTGTCTCTCTCTTGGCTCTCTTGAGTCATTTGCTCTGGGTATAGGCCCTATAGTGAGGACACTGACACTAGCTGTGAGAAATCCAGACCTGTATAAACCACTCGTGAACTTGGAAGTTGATCTCCCCTCCCTGGAAGGCTGCAGGCCTGCTCAGAAGTTTGACTACATCTTGGTAAGGGAACAAAAGCTAGAACCACTACCTAAAACCCCACCACAGGCCTGACATGTATGCAATAATTGAAGGGTTTTTTTTTCCCCCAAGCTGATAAAATTTGGGAGTAAATTTTTATACAGCCTGATAATTGTTTTAGTGCCTGTACGGTTGTTTCTAGCTTCAGAATCGTACTTGACACAGCGTAAATACTGGAATAGTGCTGGCCAAATGCACAACTTCACATTTCAGTACACTGTACTTGGGAAGTTAGGGTAGAAGAACAAGTATTCTGGTGGGTTGGAACCCAGTCAAACCTTGTCTCCTGCTTTCTTTAAGGCAATTCTGCCTGTTTGTCTAACGGCCCGCAATAAGCAGGCAGCCCTGATTTATATTTTCCGCAGAAGGGAAGAGAGATTGAAACGGTAAGTGCCAAAGAAATTAAAAGTCATTTCGTTTTTTCAATTCATTACTTCTGAAAAAAAAAAAAAAATCCAAGCCCAGCTTCATTACTAGGGCCCTGTTTTAGTGCTGATGATAATTGCGAAGGCAGTGTTTTAAATTAGAATGTATAAGACCACATGTAATTAACCTGTACAGAAGGCCTGAAACTTCATATTAGACTATTAAATCAATCCCAGCAGAATCACTAATGCTGAGCAATTGGTTAGAAAATACTGTATGGGCAAAGGAAAGGCGCTGGATGCTAATTAGCATCCTCGAGCATTCACACCCTCCTCAGATGCAATGAGTCTGGCAGATTCTTTTCTCTGGGTCCTTAACCCATGCAAAGCTGTGAATTCAGATTAGTTCAGGGTGAATGCTCAGAACTGGCACAGAGGTGAAGGGCTACTGAGCTTGTGTGCATATGCAGGGACCCTGGGAAGGTGGCAGTAAGTAGGTGAGCCTCCCTCTGAGTTTGTACTTTGTATGTTCCCTGTTTATACACACAGCCTTTAGAATGTTCTGTGGTTTAGGGGATTGAAGCCAGGGTCTTGTGAATGCAGAGAAAATATTGTACACTGAGCTACATCTCCAGCATACACGATCCTCCTTCAACACTCACAGCACACCTTTTCTTTTTCCTTTGAGACGTAGTCTCCTTATTCATTTTACATTTCCCCCTTAAGTTGAAAATAGATTCTTTTCTCATACAGTATATCCTGATGACAATTTTCCCTTCCTCCACTCTTCCCAGTTTCTCTCCACCTTCCTTTGGATTCACTTCCTTTCTCTATCTCATTAGAAAAGAACGGGCTTCTAAAGCATAACAACCAAATGTGACAAAATAAAATAAGATAAGAAAAAAACAAACCCTTCACATTGAGGATGCACAAAACAACCCAACAGAAGAAAAAAGAGCCTCAAGAGCAGGCACATGGATCAGAGAGCTACTGTTTATTCACTCAAAGGTCCCATAAAAATACTAGGCTGAAATATATATCTATATCTGTATCTGTATCTGTATCTGTATCTATCTATCTATCTATCTATCTATCTATCTATCTATCTATCTATCTATCTATCTATCTATCTATCTATCTATCTCCAACTAGAAAATGCCTATTATTTACTCAATGAAAAGATGAGTACCAGAATGATAACTATTGAGTATGAGGTCAGAGACGTTAAGCTGTCTATATCAGAACTAAGATCTTGATTTCCATATAGCAATAGCACTGCAACCAGGCACATAGCACCATGCATTTCCTGGACTTTCTTGCAGTGACCTCTGATCAAGTCTTCTCCTTGGCATTAGGAAGGGAAGAGATGTGTGTCATTTACAAGTGGCCCTTTAAATGAATGACAGTGTTCATCCTTTGACTTTACTTCCCATAGCCTTCTTTGCTGGTTGGTTGGAAGATGATGATATCATAGTTCTAGAGGCCTAGGAAGGAAGGAGTCTAGGCATTATCTATGGATTAAATATGGTTCGAATGTATCTCCAAAAGGCATGTGCTAGAGGATTGGACTTCAGTGTAGCAGTTCTGAGGTGTAAGCATTAGAGATGGAGCCTACTGGGGAGTTAACTGGGTTACTAGGTACATAATGCTGGCATCACAGAGTTGGTTTCTTCTCTAGAACTACCCAGAGTGGGTAGTTATAAAGACCTGCTTGCATATTGGCTCCTTCTGCAGAGAGTTCCCTTTCTACTACTATGCCATGCTGTCACCTAGCTCACAAGGCCCAAAGGTCAAAGAAGTGTTACTACCACCCGAAAACTGTGAACTAGGCAAACCTCCTTTCTTATAAAGTACCAGATTATTTTCAAATGGTAACAGAAAATGGGACTGAGAGTCTACTCATGATGTAGAACAAACTCAGAATCAACCACATCCACATAACTGACCTGTCTTTGGAGGGGGAAATAAGCTTTCATACCCAGCTGTTGTATCCCTTTAGCATCATTTTACTAATATATACATGCATTATCTCAAGTAAACCATATAAGAATCCTATTAAAGTGACATTGTTAGTTGTGGGTCTGCATTGCTCAGGGGAGGCATAAAGTAGGGGCCCTAGGCTTCATTTCTTCCTTGCCACTGGAGTGCTGGGCTTGTGGGATGCCAACACACCCCTCATGGGAAGTGAAATGCAGTGTAGCATAGGGGTCATAGCCTGTGTTTCTCTGGGTGAAAAATGATGAGGGGCTGGGACGATGGCTGTGTTTTTCAAACTGACACTGCTGGGAACTGTGAGGAGTTGAGAATTGGGCTCATGGGCCTACAATGAGCCCATGCCATCTGGCTTAGCTCCAAGTGAGTGTCAGGAGTATGGAGAGGCCTTCTGCAGACTTAGTCAAGGCTCTGTATGACAAAGGTCTCCTCCTCCCTAAATGGTCTGTGATGAAGGAGACAGTCCTTGCTTGTCCAAACTGCTTTATTCATGGAAGCTAAAGATGCATATGACTTACTCAAGGTGAACGAGAAATTAAATACCTTTTGCAGGAAGGGATGTCCAGGAAGAGAAGCTCATTGGCTAAACACTCTGGCCCTATCTAGATACCTCATCAGCTTGGAGAACTCTAGGCTCTATGGTATATGGCTGGTTGTCATGGTCCTCTTAGTGGGGCATCATAGTCACATGCTTCAGGACAGGAACCCGGCAGGGAGTGAGTTCAAACTGCTGATGTTCTCAATTATGAGATTTACCAGGGTTCTGAACTTACTACTACTTTACCACTTTACCAGTTCTTCTGTCTGGTGCTATTGCCTCACAGTTAGTCTCAGTCTCTCTCTCTCTCTCTCTCTCTCTCTCTCTCTGATACAAGGAATTTTACAGAAAGATTTAATAACTTGTATAAGGAATCTAGATAGTAAAGCATAGGCCTGAGATTAATCTGGAGGAAAAAAAAGTTTAAGGGGTTGTCTTTGAGCTCTAGGAACCCACAGGTTGCAGGAAAACCACCTTCTTTGTGCTCCAGAGCAATTAGAAGATCATGTGGTGCTGATTGTTCATTCCTCTCATCCATTCTAATATCAGCCCGTGTCATGTTGTGTTGATGACTGTGAATCATTCCCGACTAAGGCAAAGCATGGTGACTGTTGTTTCTCTGTGGATATTAAGATTCTCTAGAGCTCCAGAACCAAACCTCTTTGGGTGGCAAACTCAAAACCACTCTGCCTCTTCCACTATGCCATGGCTGTATGGGGCAAATACCCCTGGATGTGATTAGATAATAGTTCCTGTGGTTAGGGTAGCATTGTCTGAAGAAAACACAGAATGGGTCAGGTGTCTGAAACACTGGGCATTTTTTGATGCTTGTCAGAGTGAGAGTGAGTCAGTTCCTTTCTCCTTGAATAATCATGGCCTCAGGGAGCCACTTGTAACTTTGGCACAGAGGGGGCTTAGGTTAGGTTTGGTAAGAAGAGGTATGTTATTTTTTGCTAGGGGATGTACCGTCTCAGTATCTGGTTCCCATGCTGTGAGAAGCTCTTAGGAGACTTTGGTGCTTCTGAAGTCAGTGGACTAGTTGGACTCCTCACAAAAGCCAGCAACCGTTCCCAGCCATGTTGGAGTCCCATCTGGGATGTCCGGCTTCACCGGCCTCTCAGTGAACACAGCTTAGCTACAGAGCGATTTCATTGCCTGGGAGCTTTCAAGGGATCTTACTCCCAATTCCTAGTCCACAAAACCATTCATTAAAGAGCTTAGTGGCTGTGTTAAGCCACACACTAAAGTACGTATAGTTACCTCTGGATAGCCTTGGATCAGCAAATTAAAGTCAAAAGATTGATTTGGGGGTTCTGCAGGGGTAAGAAAAACAGCTTTATACTTCTTTTCCTGAAGGATATTTAGAACTTATTGGAGATCTTTGCCTGAGGGGACTAGGGTCAGAATTGCAGGCATTAATAAATATTGCTTTGCTAAAAGTATTTCGTGTTGAAGTTTGGGTGGAGAGAATCCATCTTTTTTTCTTGTGTATCTTTTGGTAGCATTTCACAGATATGTGGAACCAGAAAGAGGCTCAGCTATTAATGGGTTCAACTTACTTATAATTCAGACAGGGTCTCATGTATCCCAGGATAGCCCCAAACTCACTATCTTGCCAAGGAAAACCATGAACTTCTAATCTTCCTATGTCACCTCCAAAGTGCTGTGGTTATGGGCATGTGTTTCGCCCTATCCGGTTTATGAAGTACTGGAGCTTGACCAGGGCTCCATGTATGTTAGACAAACACTCTACCAACAGAAATACATCCCTAGCCCATTAAAGAGTTAAAAGTAGAGGTTGCGCTTGCTTATTTGTATTATTGGGGCACAGGGAGCTTTTGCAGTAAGATTTAAAATGCCTTTTAAATCATTTGCAGTGAACCCTTCTTAAGGAATGTTGTATATCAAAGCCATGCTAAAGAAAAAAAAAAGTAAGGGAAAGGAAGAAAAAGAAAAATTCTTAAGTTCCCAATAGAGTCTGACGTTACTGTTTGCAAAATGTCTTGGCCAACACCGTCCTGAGTTGTGCTATGTGGAGTTTGTGCCATGTTTGGCTTTATCATCCAAGAACACTCCTTGGAGCTCAGAGATTTGGAGGAAGAAGAAAGAGAATCCCATCAGAAGTCTTCAGTGGGCCCAAAGCTGCCAAAAAAAAAAAAAAAAAAAAGTCCAGGATTTGAAGTTGAAGTTTAAATTTTTCTTCCTTCCTTTGTGAAAGATTGATGACCCAGAGTGGGATTCGTGGACGTTCAGTTTTGTATAAATGGGGTGCTTTCCGAAATGAGTGCAACCTACTGAGTCCCAAACTTCCACAGATCCAGATTTAGCATGCATGAAGGTTTCTTTAGGATATCCCTCTTCTTGGAGGTGAGATTATTACAATGCTCTAACTGGCTACTAGGTTAGAGAAACAGGTCATATCTGACTGATATAACATGTCCTCTGAAGGAGAGCAGGGTCACTGGCTCTTGAAGATCCAGTATTTGAACTTAAGGGGGTGCCTCTGATTCACTGAGCTCTGTTCTTCAATCTCTGCTTTGTTCATGTTTTCCAGGTTTCAGAAGGCTAATCTTCGTGCATGGTAATCTGTGTGTGTGTGTGTGTGTGTGTGTGTGTGTGTGTGTGTGTGTGTGTGTGTGTGTGTGTGTGTTGCAGGGAGGATAGAAGATAGCCTATGAGGATGGAAAGGGGCAGGGGCATGGGCATGGGCAGGGGCAGGATGTGAATACAGCTTTTCCATCTTGTGTTGGTCCCTGAGTTCCTTGGTAGAGCGATGGTACGGCTCCCATCTTAAACAACAGGTAACAGGCAAATATAGTCGTTTATCTGTACATCAACAGTCTATGGGTGCCTCTCCCAAGCCCCATTTTGTTCTCCCTTCCCCATCTCTCTGGTTTATTTAAGAAATATCTAAATATCTGGCTTTACAAAGGTACACAGATATATCTCATGTAAATCACATTCCACAGTTCTTTGGCTTAGGGCGCAGGGATCTTGGTATAAGATATGAGCTGGTGTCATGTTGGGGTTCACATGAAGAAGTCGTTCAGGTGGTGGTGTGTTTTCAGTCCAGCCAGATGGAGTCTGCACAGGTTGGCAGAACCTCTGAAACCAGGTTCTAATCTATGTCTCCTTGCAATTCTATGTTTGTTATGTGGTATTGACAGTGCATACAAACTTTGTTATTTGGGGTGCATTATCATGGCTCTAGATAACCATGCATTAGCCACAAAGTAGCCTGCAAATAGTAAATACCTAGTTCAGAGGGAGTTCACAAAGGACCCGCATATGGAATCACGACCAAGGCTTACGAGCTCCCCTTCATCCCCTGCTCAGTGCTTACTGTAAGGGTTCTAGGTGGTGTGAAAGAATCTCGGTGAACTTGCCCGTTACCGAGCTTCAGGGTAATTTATTTCATTTCATTGATGTATTGAGTGTCTGAATCTTAGTTTTTATGGGGAGATGTTAGATGTTTGATCTGCCTCTTCGTTGCTGTAGCAACACACCAGAGGCTGTGTAATTTAGAAAGCAATGAATTTATTTGCTCTCCTTCCCTTTTTGGAGGCTAAAAGTCTGAGATCAAATAGACCATCAGTTTGGTGTGTGTGGGTGTCTTGATGGGTGCTATCACAATGTTGGGAACCTCCAAGGGAGCAATCATACAGCAAGATGGGCAGAGATACAGGGGCCAGGATTACTTGTTTGCAATGACTTCCTTCACAGGCACTCACTGTGCTCTCATGAGAGTTAGCTTAATCCTTGCCCAGGACAGGTTCCCCATGATAGTATCCTCTCAGCTGTGTCCCCACTTTCTAATATGACCACACCAGGGAGGAAACTTCTGATACCTAAACCTTTGGATGAAACCACCTGTATCCAAATCTTAGGAACAAGTGTGCATCATGAAAAGCAAGGAATTTATTTAGGTATGGAGGGCCCCTGCCTTGCCTTTGTAAGTAGATTAACCTTTGGGGGACTCTCCTGAGAGTTCTTAGGTAAACTTAGGACCTCACCACCTGCTTTCTTCCAATTCCTACTTGAAGACACTTTACTACTCTATCGGGGAAAGGAGATAAGAAACTTTGTGGTTAATCAGTGTGCGTCGGACATTGGAATCCTAGGCCAAGATGAGAGGGCCTTGATACTGAAGTGTGTGGACAGCAAGGAGGACTCCTGGTCTCATTGAAACCACCTACCTCTCTTCCTTGGGTTCCACACGTAAATGAAAGATGACCCAGCCATCTTCTGAGGAAAAGGTAGCCAGGCTGTGTCCACAGTGTATGCTATTGATCTAGTTGGGGCTGGGGGGTGGGGAAAGTTGGGGGTAGGGGAACCGGAAGTGGAGAGCAAGTGGCGAGAGAATGAGGCGGGAGGGCCTACGGATCTCTGAATCGCTGGCCAGTTGTAAAAGTGCCTTTAAGTCATGTAGAGCCATGTAGAGTTATTGGTTTGCGGATAATGGGGCCAAATTTAGCCTGTGAATTAAACTGTGAGGTGTGGGGTGAAGACATTCCCTTCTAGGTGAGAGTAGGAGAAGAGCTAGAGATCTGTCCGTTCCTGCGTTTCTGCATCCAGAGGATAAATGTGGTAGCTAAGGTGGCAACCAGGCCAGATCACCAGGTCTCATGTGTTGAATTGGGGACTGAACTCTCGGTCAGCTGTGGGGCTCAGAGCACGAGGGAGAACAGTTCAGCGGCAGCAGCAGCAGAGAGACAGAGAGAGACAGAGACACACACACAGAGAGAGAGACAGAGACACAGAGAGAGAGAGAGAGAGAGAGACAGAGACAGAGACAGAGACAGAGACACAAAGGGGGGTACAGGGAGAGAGAAGGGGGGATGGGGAGAAATGGGGCAGAGAAGCTAAGAGGGTAAGCGAGTGAGGAGAGGGCAGGCAGCCCCTTTTATTCTGAGTCAGGCATACCTGGCTGTTGCCAGGTAACTGTGGGGCGGAGCCTAGAAGGATTGCTGACAGATACATTCTCTCCAAACTCTCTAAGCTCATTTAAAATCTTACAAGAACTCTTCAAAGCTTCCATTTATCTATTAGAAGGTCAATTTTGTCTCAGAGTTGTTTTGTGTCAAGGTCATTTACATAGAACTGCTGCAGGGAAGGGCACTGCTTATCCAACAGAAAGCAAATCCACTTTGTGGTTTTAGTCCCCCTGCCCCTCTTCGCAAAAGCATCAGATACAACTCATTCCATCTTTTCGGAATGTGGCTCTGGACTGCCGTGCCTCAGGCTTCTGAGTAACTACATGAGTCCTTTTACGTCTAAGGTTAAACACGTTCTCACTGGCTGTCTAACCACCGGGGACTGACAAGACATCTTATTGTAAATGTCAGATAAGATTTAGGAACTTTTTACCAATTGTAAATCGGAGCCTTGAGCCTCAGGGACTCCACTTGTCTTCCTTCTTGGAATTATGCAACAGAGCCCTGTGGGTACGGTTCAGTGAGATCTCAGACAAGAAATTTATTGAAAGTAATCCCCAACACAAGCAGAAACTTAAAAAAAAAAAACCCACACATCTCTGTTAGCACACAAAAAAAGAGTAAGATCTAGTTTCCCTCCCTCCCTTCCTCCTCCGACTGCAGTAAGGAAAACGCCATCTATTTCTCCTCCTACCCCAGTTTTGGAGAGGACCAAGTATCAGAACCTGGGATTGGGGTCATGTCTGTTTTCCTTGAGAGTTCCTGGGATCCAAAAAAGCCATTATTAGATACCATAGGGTTTTTAGAGTCCTTGCCGTGTGTCACACACATATGATGTTAGGCCTGAGGACTATGACCCTGCTCAGTATGTAACTGTGCTTTGGGGGAAACAAAGATCTGCCTAAGGAGAGAGACAGAAGGCATACATCATAGGATGGTGTGGTAAGGGTTACAGGTGATAAGTGGGCATGTACTTACCATGCATACATAGTACTCCTACATATTACATATGTGTATTGTATCTACAGAGATGAAGAACAGAAGGGAAAGCCCTTCTCCTTTGTGTGGTTTGGAAAGGGAAGGAAATTGGCATTTTTTTCTCTTAGAAGACACATGACAGGATTTGAAGATGGCATTCAGAGGCCCTGGGTGCTGGCAAACAGCCCATTACACACAGGACACCCTCCTACAAAAAAGAAAAAGAAAATCGAGAAGAGCATTATTAAAACGTTTTCAGATCTGACTCTAGTTTCCAAATGAAGTCATTTTACCTGACATGTGATGTCTCCCTCCCCTTCTCCTGATGAGGAAGAATCTTGCCTCTCTGGGGGTCAAGGATCAAGGTCTGGATTGACATCATGGAGGACATCCTCACAGGTAGGGTTTAACCTTGGTGCCTTTGGAGATGACACCATAATCTGAGAAACCCGAGAAAAGGAACCTCAAAGCCCACTCTTCTAGTCCCACGATCACAGAGATAATGATACAGAGTCAGTCAACTGTCACAGACTGAGTCACCTACTCCAATGAGATCCACCGCTGACTCCCAGACCTCCACCAGCTTGATTCACTTGAGGCAACCATGTAAGGTTGCAACCTTACAGTAAGGAGAACTTTATGTTAAGTGTTAGGTTAGCTAAGGTTGAAGAACCAACTTCTTCACAAATAACTCCTCATCCAAGATGTCAAAACTATGACTGGAAGGACTAACCAATTTGTCTCTGATGTTGCCCAATTACCCCACAAATCTGAATGTATATGGTCATGACCAGACTTGTCACATCAACGCTGGACGCTGGGAAGACATGCTTCCAAGACACAAATGCCCACCTCCAGCACCTCTTCTGAGTACAGTACAATGGCACGGAGTTGCAGACTATAAAAGATCTGTTTATTCTATCCCCAGTTATCAAAAGGCTAGGAAGGCTGCCAACTGGGTGTCAGGAGACAACTTTGCTCAAGTTGGTTTTAATCCAGAGCTTTTTCAGCAGCTGCTTTTGAGCCACTTGGCCAGGTGTTGGTGAGCACTGTGAGTTGGTAGTACCATTTCAGAGGTCAGTAAGAGTCTAAGGTATCTTCAGGGTACATCAGATGGATTCACTCAAGAGTTCGCCAAAGTGTCATTAGCTATCCAGGTGCTCTCCTGGCCACAATGATGTGAATTGAAAACTTTTAAAACAGTTCACTCCAGTCAAGGATCTTAAATCCTAGGGGGAACTTCTCCAAGATTGTCATGCAAGGCTGAGGACGGTGCCCAAAAGTGATGCCACCCTGGGGAAATGATGAATCTGTATCTGTGCGACCTGGGGTGGTATGATAGGATTGAAAATCTGAAAGAGAATTGATTATGGCACAGGTCTTTTTGTCTGCCAAGTCAGTTGTCATTAAATAAAGTGTTTTTTTTTAAATCTTGTAATTGCTGTAACAAACATTAAGTGTGTGTGTGTGGGTGGGGTGGGCAGAGGGGTGGTATTTGTTTCTAAATGCCAAGGATTGGGAAACAGTACTACAGGCTGGTATCTGATCTGGTCCCAAGGTGACTTGAATCAACTAGGCAGGAGATAAGGAAGCCTGCTCTATTCAAAGGCGTCGTTGCATAGGTAGCTTTGGGGGCCCTAGAGGGGATAAGATCAGAGGCTCCAAGTCTGAGGCATCAGCTTAGTGATGCTGTCTCTGGGTGCAGCAGGGTTGGTTCAGGGACTTTCCACTCACTGGAGTGCCAGCCAGGGGCAGCCGGGCAGGAGAATGCCATGTCTTCTAAGTTCAAAGAGAAGAATTAAGCAGTTTGTCTCTCTTGGGCTGGAAGAAGAAGAGTAGACAGTGTGTACAGGAAGGGCAGAGGCAGTAACTATGGTAAATAAACATTATGGGATGCCTTTACTTCAGACTTAGCACCTGTGTGGGTCCCCACAACTAAGGCTGAAAAATCAACCTGAACTTCCTCATGTTTTCTCCAAAGTTCATTGCCAAGGTGATGCTAAGCTTTTAGTCTTATCTGAGAAGTCAGGGTTTGGGAGATTATAGTTCAATTTCCCAAATAGATCAGTTTCAATTGCCTGATAAATCCTTTCTGCTTTAATTCTTATATAGAAAGATACCTCAAAATAGCCAATGTTAACTAGTGGGTCTGGTCCAGCTTCCCTTTCCCCGAGTTATAGGGAATGTAACATAAAAGTGAACGGTTCGATCTTTACTTTTACTTTCTTCAGCTCATTTCTTCAATGAAGGCTTGTCTGCTTTTAGAATGAAAACACATGCGCTTGCGTGCACACACACACACACACACACACACACACACACACACACACACACACCGTCAATCGAGATCTTCAAATGCCTGCAATTTTGTTTTCTGACATCTCCCACAGTATGTGAATTAACTTGGGCTGTTTTCCTACAACACGTGAGGAGGCCAAGGCCAGACATTGCATCTGAACACCAAGAGTTAGAGATGTAGAGGTCAGCCTGTTCCACTCAAAACTTTACCTGGAGAGACTAAGCTATAACACAGAATCTGCTCATGTAAAAGTGTTCTCACATGGAGTAAAATAACATGGGACATCTGAATGGATAGTCCCAATGACCAGTGAGGCTGACCGATGCCACTGGACAAGGAAGGAAACTGAAGTTTTCAAGCAGAAGTTCAAATGGAGGAGACCTGAGTTGGAGACACAGTTGGAACGCCATTGTGCCCTCAAGTGTTGATAGCAGAGTCCTGGCGTGGCTGACGATCAGCTGGAGCTATCCCCTGGGATTTCCTGTGGTCCTTGGTGACTCTGCTGTCCTTGGAATGATATATATATATATATATATATATATATATATATATATATATATATATTCCAAGTGTTTGAAGAATGAACTATCTCATCCTCAGATAACTGGTTCCTTTGCTGCCATTTAACGTATAGATCCCTAATTGCAAAAGTAATGTAATTGTGATTGAATCTTTTGTCACATGGTAAGATGCTCTTGTCCCCCTCTCACACAGACTCCGTAGATAATTTTAGCTAATCCCATTTCAGTGATGGGCCATTATTTACCTGTCAGTCCCCTAGTTTGGTTCTTTTGGAAGCTTCCAAAGTTTCGGTATGGCAAATAACGTCTCAGTAACTTTCTTCGTATGTGAATAGATATTTTTGGTCTTTCAAAGGTTTCTTTAGGATGCATTTCCAGCAATGCCATGGAACTGTCAGAGCGCACAAACTTCTTCATGGCTCTGGGTAGATATTGTCAGACTGGGGGCTGGTAGAACGTAACGATATGTACAATGTGTATAAGTAAGTGTAGCGTTCTAGAAAGAGACTCCTAGCACTGAATGTTATTTTATTTACAAACTCCTTTTTGCTGTTTTAATAAGTATAAAATGATCGCCCCTTCCATGATTTCGTGGCATGAAATGCCTGGCGCTTGTGCTGGGCTTTGGCATGTAGGGGTTTGTGTTGCTGTGTTCCTTGGGTTTGTGATACGTAGCCTGGAGCTTGCATCACAACCTGGACCTGTGTCCCACACACTCCAGTCTAACCTTGATTTTTTTTTTCAAATCTGCAGAGGTCCCTGCCTTTGGTTTGGCTCAGCTTCTTATGATCTTAGCCATTGGTGGCAATACTTAGCCTGGGCAGAGCATCATCATTAAAAGAATGCCTAAATTAACTTCTTTACTTCTTCATTTATCAGCTGTATGACCTTCAATAAATTATTTAATGTTCCCGTGCCTAGGGAATTCCTGAGACAATGTATGTTAAGTACACTGTGCCTGATACAACATGGGTAACATTAATCATAATAACATTGATCTATTTTCTTAAACTGCAGCAGCCTTTGAAATAGGTGCAGATATCATCCTCCTTAAGGAAGAGACATTGAGACTCTAAGAAGAAGTTGAATCCTTTGACTAAAGTAGCCTTAATATAGTAAGATCTCTGACCCTTTCCCTGCGGCACCAGGCAGCAGGCCGGTGCATAGCAGGGGTGCTCCGAAAAGCTTTTTCTGTATTATGACACCCAGCAGCAACACCTATGTGCAGAAGTGACTATAAGCCACATGTATACAGCTCTCTGCCCCCGACATTGTAAATCCAAAACTTCCCCAAATTCCAAAAAGGCCAGCAGTTGTCCTGCTACTACCCATTCGCAGGGGAAGTAGGGCAGAGTGGATAGATCAGAAAGAAAGCAAGTGTAACCAAGTGTAACCACTGCACTTAGAACGTCTGAAAGTTACGAAAGCCTGTGACCATGTGAACTCAGGCTCTGGGCTCTGAAGTTGAAGCCTCATTAGGGCTATGGTAAATGGGCCACTGGCCCAAACTCATGTCTAGCACTTAACCAGGAATGGGACGATGTCTAGTTACTCTTGATTGCTGGTCCCTTTCCTCGGAGCTGAAACTTTGTCATTAGCATAGTTTCAGCCTGAGACTTACTGCCAGGGTGGAATTACTCTAATTAAGAGGAAAGGAAAAATATGTTGGCAGTCATTAATTTTTCTTGATTAGAGGGTGACCCAGTTTGAGGTTAAATGAAGAGGACTGGGGTGGTAATTTAGCACTCTGGGGGTTCGTACGGATTTTTGTGAGCTGGAGAAGCAACAGCTGGAGCTCGAGATTGCCTGTCTGATTTGAATTTTTACCTGCTCATAAAGAGGTGTGTAAGCAAGGGCTTCTCAGCAGCCCCAGGCTCCTTTTTTAAGAATAAACAAAATCAAAGATAGGGCCATCAGCGAGGCACTGGGAATTTTTTTTTGCCTCTTGTTTTAAATTAGATTTTGGAGAATTTTTGTACACATTTACTCTTCCCTAACACCTCCCAGATCCATCCCTTTTCCATACCCATCCATCTTCGTGCCCTTTATTTGTTCGTTTTTAACCTGTCACATACAGTTTGTGCTGCCCTTGGATGCGTGACCGACCACCAGAGTGTGTTGGGACTACCCAGAAACCAACTCCCTGTCTCAGCAAACTCAATTGCTAGTAGCTCCTCAGTTAGGGGCGGGACTGTGCCCATCACCCCACTCTACAGGGCACTGCCGTATCATGTACTGATAGATGGCATTTCTTTATGTGAAAATATTCTATGTTTATTTATTTGAGGCACACTTCCCTGGAAAGGGCAAACATGAAGCCAGAAGAACTGAGTGTGAATTCTGACTTGCTTTGCCATCCCTGTGGCTCAGATATTAATATATGAGTTCACCTTGTCTTCAGTGGCATTATCTGGGGTCTAGGACAGCCATAGCCCTCAGCGGTGGTGGCTATGTTGTATTCCGGGGTTGATAAGCTGCAATACCATGTCTCAATGCAAAGAGAAAGGACAATGTGGAGACTCCACTATGTCTGGGAACTCTTACAAAGAGTCATAGAAAACGAAGCTTGAGTTGGGGTGAGCAGGGTATCTTTTGCTGCATAATCACTTGATAGCATGGGTGGCCTCTGAAAAGAGGATGTGTTAGTTTTCGGCACCCTCTAGTTAAAGTCTCTTCTTTACCTAGACCCTTGTCCAAGTTAAAATGGAGCAATACAGGGGAGACGGCCTAGTCTCTAGAATGTCAGCAACTTGAGTTGATCCCCAAGAATGTATAGAATCTGGGCATGGTGGCATCACTTATGATTTCAGCTCTGGGGACAGAGGCAGGAGGATCATTGGGACTTGCTGACTGGTTACTCTAGCCTAATTGATGAGCTTCAGGCAATGGAAGTAAACAATGTTCTTGAGGATTACACCTAAGGTCGCCTCCCACATATATATGCACATGTGTGCATTGGACACACTTACATACTCACAGATGTGCACATACACACCACACACACACACACACACATACACACACACACACACACACACACACACACACACACACACACACACACACTTGATTCACTGCCTAGCTATAGCCCGTTTATATTATACTATCAGAAAGGTGGTGGTGGTGGGGGCACAGAATCATGAAAAGAGACCTGTGTTTTAAATACGTTCTTCTCATGATTATTCATTAGACATAGATTCACTGAATATCTTCTATGTTCAGGTCCTTTTTCAAGAACTGAAGCCATTACAATTAAAGAGGACAAATCCCGTCTCTTTTCAGAGCACATAAATGTGGATAGTGCAGAGAAAATACACGTCACATTTTAGACAGCAATGATTCCTGCAGAACAAAGGAGTCAGAGAAGACGGTATGTGTGTTTGTGTGTGCGCACACACTCTTGTGAGTGTGTGGCATTTATGGGGCAAGCTAGAAGTTGCTGTTTTGAATGGGGAGAGGCTCACTACAGGTGTCAGACAGGTTTTCTTCATCTCTGTGATGAAATACCCGAGATAAAGGATTTAATACAAGAAAGGTTTCTTTCAGCTCATGGTTTCTTTCTGTGGTGGTTTGGCCCTATTGCCTTTGGGTTGTGGTGAGGTGACACTCATGGCTGGAAGCTCATAGTAGAGGTCTACTAGCTTCATGGTGATCAAGAAGAGGAGGAGAGAAGAGAGAGAGAGAGAGAGAGAGAGAGAGAGAGAGAGAGAGAATAGGAATGAGAATGAATATGTCTCCCATGACCTAACTTCATTATTATTATTTTAGGCTCCACTTCTAATACCTTTCTTTCCCCCTCACTACTTTCTTAATAGCTCAGGTAGGTAAGACCAAGCCGTGCAGGGACATTTAACATTGAGTGACATTTCTGAAAAGCTTTCAAGGAGACATGAGGCCCAGCTGGTGTGGGGAGGAGCATATAGAGGGAATAGCCAACACAAAGGGCCTCAAGCAGCACCACGCCTGTTGATGCTGAGGGGATGCGAGGCAGGGAGATGAAGTCAGGGAGGGCAGTGATGAGAGAAAATGACTAAGGTCACCCTGAGAGCAGTTGGGGTCTTCCTGACTGAGGTGGAGGGCCTGTGGTAGTCACCGGAAGAGGTTTTCTTAAGCTTATGTTGGCTTCTCTGACAGGGCTATTCTGAGGCAGAAGGCCGACCGCAGCTGTGCTAACCTGAGCTGCCAACTTCTGTGTTGTTGAAGTGGGTGTGGTGAATTCAGAGTGTGAGTGACTGACTTAAGCACTGGACTTCCAGCTGGTTTGAGGGGGTCTGAAAAGAGAAAGAGAGGGAGAAGAGAAGAAGGGGGATGGAGAAGAAGAAGGGGAGAGAGAAGAGTGCTTCAAGGGACAGATGGAATGGGACTTCTATCTACAAGTTCTGTTCCTTCTGTGAAATTTCCAAGCATGGCTGTAAGAGCCAGCCTGAATTGTCATACTGCTTAGCTGTTTGTAGTATTGCCTGGCATGGAGAAAACTTGACAAGTCAGAATTGACAGAACGAGCAAGTGCATTGTTCTTCCGATCTTAGATGATTCCAAAGGCCCATTGGTAAAGCCTTACTCCACGAGGTGGCACTATGGTGGGTAGGGTAGAACATTTTGAAGGCAGGGCCCAGTAGAAGGTCTTTAGGTCATGGGGGTGTGTGTGTGTGTGTGTGTGTGTGTGTGTGTGTGTGTCGCGCGCGCGCGCGCGCGCATGTGTGTTGTCTTTAAAGAGGTTTGCGGAACTTACTTCTCTTCACAGTTTTGTTCCTTGGTTGTGAGATGTATTGCTTTGCTCTCTCATGCCCTTCTAGGATGCGCTGCCATAGCACATGTCTAAAAGTAATGAGGCCAACTGGTTGGAGGCTGCAACTCCAAAATCACGAGCCTATTTAAAATAAACTCTTTCTTTATAAGTTGATTATCTAGAGATTAAAAAAAATTAGCAGCAGCAAGCTAAAACAGCACTCCAGCTTCTTCAATGAGTCTCCGGGTGCTCCTGGACCCCTAGCCCCTCCCCCAATAGTTGCTGAAAGAACGCGAGGTTTCTGAATTGCATCTGAGTACTAAGACTGTGTAGGGATGCTTCCTGCACACATTTCTCCTTTGCATATGAGTATTTGTTGCTGCCAGCTTCTGTCTCATTTTTTTTAATACAAAAGAATTGTGTGTGAATATTTGCATATTTGTGGATGTGTGTGCTCCCACGCATGTGCGTGCACATGTACACAGACCAGAGGCCAAATTTTCCTCAGGAGACATCTATTTTAACAGATTCTCTCACTGGGACCTAGGACTCACCCATTCATTTAGATAGCCCGGCCAATGAACCCCAGAGATCCTCCTGCCTCTACCTCCCTAGCTCCGCGATTGGACACACCACCATGCTGCCCTCTTATATTGGATCTGAGGATCTAGTTCAGGTTCCCACGCTGTTAAAGTGAGCCCTCCCCAGGCCCTGAAATTTCACTTAAGTATAAAACTGCACGAGTTACAAGCTGTAAGCCTCTTGGGGATGTAACTAAATGCTTCCATGTTCGGGGATCACACCATTGTCTCTGATCTGCCATGGCTGCCTTGGCTCTGGGGGATTGGTGCATGCGGAGATACGATCTTAATTTATTTTACTTTTTTTTTTTTTTTTTGTGGTGTATGGCTGACTTTAAAGAACTTGTTAAGTTTTTATTTATGACGAGGTTTTCAGAATTCATTGTTCACAAGTACTGACAAGGTTAAATTTATGAAAATGGAGGTCATTTTAATGTTATCCGCTTAGGTTCAAATGTTGCCCCTGAAGGGGATGCTGGGATTTGGCTGCGGCGAATGGTATCCTGGGAGCGGCAGTTCTTATAAATGCTTGGTGAAATTGCATTACAACTTGCAGTTGAAAGGCTAAGTGCTGTGAACTCAACTTGAAATTCACACATAGATTTCAGTTTGGCTGAATAAAGTTTTGTTTTCCTGGGTTTATCCTTAATTACTAATTTGATTCAAGTTTAATTAGCATTGCTCCGTGTTGCCTTTGGCCTCTTTAGCATTCCTTACCTTATTTGAGTTGAAAAGGAATAACGAACCTTTTTTTCCCCCTTAAGGGCAATTTTTTTTCCAGTGGGAGATATTATAATTCATAGTCACTTGTAATTGCTATCAACTGAGTTGAGGCCGAGCCTGCGAGGATGGTAGCTGACTTAAGTCCTCCAAGACCTTGTCCAAGTGACTCCTGGTGTAAACAGAAACTGACTCATTAAAGCCTTGATCTCGTGTACAGACATGAGAGATTGCTTGGCATGTTTTTGAAACTCGAGCTGCCCTTTGCAAAGGTCTTGCCTTTAGTTTTTTTTTTTTTAAGGGAAAGGCTGATTATCTAGAAGCAAAGAAATGACAGGCCATTTTAGAGAGATTGTAAGTGACAAGAGAAAAAGATGATGTCATATATATATGTATATATATATGTATGCATATATATGAAAGGTGTAGAGAAACCCAATGATAGAGCAATTGATGGTTTCTAGACCTGTTGTTCTTTTAAGTAGAGAACATTCCAAATGAGAAACATTTCATTATCCCGATTATCAATTTCCTAAAATGTGAACTACAGTGAAACAAATGTGTTAGTAAAAATGAGGCATCCCCAGATGTTAGAGATTCTTGGGGATTATTCTCAGGGGTCTGTCTATCAGAAGTAGGAAAAAGAATCTGGAAAAACTTGCAGATCTATGGGTTTTAGAGGCATTGATTCAATCAATTACAGATTGATCCAGGAAAAACATTGCAACTATACTGCCTTGCCCTTATCTTCTTTAGTTTTTAGTCCTTGAACCACTGACTTAGAGTTTATGCTGTCATTATCTACTGTTAGTAATCTAGGGATGATGTAAAGTCTGCAGTGGATGGCCTGGAGACGTTCATGATGCCCCAGGGTCTAGGAGAAGGCCGGTTGCCTTAGTCAGTCTTCCATGGCTGTGAACAGACACCATGACCACGGGGGGGGGTGTCTTATGAAGGAAAACATTTAATTGGAGGCTTGCTTACAGTTTCAGAGGTTTAGTCCATAGTCATCGTGTCAGGGAGAGTGGCGGGACTAGCTTGGGTCCTTGAAACCTCAATGCCCACTTTCAATGACACACTTCCTCCAGCAAGGCTACACCCACCCCAACAAGGCCACACCTCCCAATTCCTCCCAAGTAGTGCCACTCCCTGATGGCTAAGTATATGAGCCTATGAGGGTGGCATTCTTATTCAAACCACCATACTGAGACCAGAGTGGATAGGGTAGCACCTGGGTCCTGGTGAGCTCTTTGACTGGGGTTACAACATGGCTTAGTCTAATGACTGTTCTATTCTTAAGTGTAAACTTTGTTGCCTTGCCCTTATTAATTCTGTAACCTTTGTTTCTTCCCTCCACAACTACTATGCATGTATTTTAATTATTTTGTGGTGCTGGTGCTTGATCGTGGCTTTGTCCACACTAGGCAATTGTTCTGTCACTGAGCCATGGCCCTGACCCTGGCCTTTTCAACTTTGAGGGAGACGTCTGTTGTACATTCTCAAGGATATGGTTTCATATATGTTTGTGTTATACCCTACCCATATTGGTAGGGTAGTGTCAATCCCCAATGGATCATGGAGGTTCCATCTGGCTTTGTGGGTAGAGAGCAGAAGGGTGAGCAGCACTGAAGAACAAGTCAAATATTTTAATGCTTACTTTGTAATGAGTTTTCAAAACAGGAAAAAGATGGTTCTGAGCCTTGTTGAACACTGGTGTAGGTTTCCTGTTGTGCTTTGCTTTTACCCCCATTGGTAAGTAGAGACAACATTTAGGTCCCTTTTAGACCTTTATCCTTTTTCTATCCCAATGTATTTGGTGAATGCACGTATGTATGCATGCATGTATGCATGCATGCATGTATGTGTGCACTGGAGAGTTTGGGGATTCTATGTTCTTCCTTCCTTCCTCACACAATGGATGAAAATGGGAGTTACAGACCGGAGTCCTATTAACACACACACCAAGAAGCGCCAACTCTATGAAAGATCAAATGCCGTCTTTTCCACTGCTTTCTCTTTTCCTTTGCTGCTCTGGAAGGCCAATTTCCAAGAAGTCCTCTAGGGGCCAGTGAATCACAGCTGTCTCCGTCCTATTCCACAAAATAACAAACCAAGGGAAGAGGGCAAGGAAGGGGTTAGGACAACATGCAATGTTGGTTCATGCTGCTCTATAGCCTTACCCCTTTCCTCTGTCCCTCCGAGTGTTTCTTGAGGCCTGGGCCATGGGGAATATGGGGTGCATAATGCTTGAAGCCTTTATTTTAAAAATCTTGACTCTGTCCTTTGAAAGTGGGGAATGATTTTTTTTTTTTAAAGAAATCACTTTGGAGGGTGTGGGGAGGGTAAGGATTCAAACCAGAGAGACTGCAAACCTTAACAGAACTCTAGAATTTCAGAATTGAATGGCTTTTGTCCAATTTCATGTTTCAAAGGAGGGATGAGAGACTCAGGGAGATTAAATATCTTCCTGAGCGACCCATACTTATGCTAAATCCAGCTTGCTTTGAGGGACTGTGGAGACAATGAAGACCCAAATCGGTGCTGCAGAGGAGTGAAGCTAGCCCTCGGATTGCTATTTCCCATCCTGCAATAAAGAAGAAATTGCCATTGTTTTGTTGCTGAATCATTTAGTCTGTGTGATTTCATTTTTATGGTTTAATGAAAGCAAGTGACATCATGAGGTAGGGTATGGTCAAGTTGTGGGTGTGTGTGTGTGTGTGTGTGTGTGTGTGTACATGCCTCTATGTGTATGTCTGTATGTCTGTATTTGAAGGATTTTATATCTTTCCTTCCCCTGAAGAATTGATGTGTAAAAGAACGTGTTTCAAATTCGGAGATATATATATATATATATATATATATATATATATATATATATATATATCCCTGTCTAGCCCCTAGGCTGGCCTCAAGCTTGAAATCCTTCTGCCTTAGCCTCTGGATTTCTGGGATTAGAGGTATGTACTGACACTCCTCATTGGGGAAAGACTTTTAAAACCAAATTTGAATACATCCTGCTGAATATTCAGTCCCTGTTTAATAAAGGAACACAGTGTGGAAAAAAGGTTCCTGGTCCGGCACCAAGCTGGGAAGGCATCAGAAGATCTGGTTTGGTCCTAGATCAGAGCAATGAGGCAGTCACTTTTCTGGTCCCCTAAATTCTCATTGTTGCTATGAAGGCTGGACTGGGATAATTTTCAGATTACACTATAACAAGAAAGCTTTAGAACTTTATGGTAGTGTGAGTAGTTAGTATTTATTGGTTCCTAGTTTCTGTAGTATATAAAATAGCAATGATATAAACAAGGTAGACCTCTCTCTCATTAGAAGGTACATCTGACCTGGTGACTCTCTGCCCTCTGAGGTTATCAGGAGCCCAGGTGTCTTCTGCACTCTTGGTCTTCCAAACTTAGAGTATTTCCTCATCCTTATGATCTAAGGTGTTTGGTCAGCATGTCCATGTTCTAAGCATCAGCATGAAGGAAGAAGAGAAGGAGAAAGATGGCTCCTTCTATTCATGAGCATAGCTTAAAAGTTGTATTCATCAGTTATGCTCAAAGCTTGGTGGCCAGAAGTTAGTAACCTGACCATGCCTGGATGCAAGGGGGCTGAGAAGAGTTGTTTAGACTCTGTCTAGCCATGCTACTCACTACAAGTTGTAGTTCATTGGTGATGAAGAAGTAGATGTTGGGAATAACTATGAGTCATTGACGTGCAAGCTACACTTAGGACAATATAGAAGCCAGGATGGCTCGTTATTTCCCTTACTGTTAAGAGGTGAGTTAGTCTAAGATCAAGAATTGACAAATGGGACTTCATAAAATTGCAAAGCTTCTGTAAGGCAAAGGACACTGTCATTAGGAAAAAATGGCAGTCAACAGATTGGGAAAAGATCTTTAACAATCCTACATCCTATAGAGGACTAATATCTAATATATACAAAGAACTCAAGAGGCTAGACTCCAGAGAATGAAATAACCCTATTAATAATGGGGTATAGAGCTAAATAAAGAATTCTTTTTTTTTTCAGAGCTGGGGACCGAACCCAGGGCCTTGCGCTTGCTAGATAAGTGCTCTACCACTGAGCTAAATCCCCAATCCCAATAAACAATCCTTAACTGAGGAATATTGAATGGATGAGAGGCACCCAAAGAAATGTTCAACATCCTTAGTCATCAGGGAAATGCAAATCAAAACAACCCTGAGATTCCACCTCACACCAGTCAGAATGGCTAAGATAAAAAACTCAGGTGACAACAGATGCTAGCGAGGATGTGGAGAAAGAGGAACACTCCTCCATTGTTGGTGTGATTGCAAGCTGGTACAACCACTCTGGGAAATCAATCTGGAGGTTCCTAAAAAAATTGGACATAACCTGAGGACCCAGTTATATCACTCCTGGGCATATACCCAAAAGATGCTCCAACATACAACAAGGACACATGCTCTACTATGTTCATAGCAGCCTTATTTATAATAGCCAGAAGCTGGAAAGAACCCAGATGCCCTTCAACAGAGGAATGGATACAGAAAATATGGCAATTTACACAATGAAGTACTACTCAGCTATTAAAAACGATGACTTCATGAAATTCTTAGGCAAATGGATGGAACTAGAAAATAACCTGAGTGAGGTAACCCAATCACAAAATACACACATGGTATGCACTCACTGATAAGTGGATATTAACCCAAAAGCTCAGATTACCCAAGATACAGTCCTCAGACCACATGAAGCTCAAGAAGAAAGATGGTCAAAGTGTGGATGCTTCAGTCCTTAGAAGGGGGAACAAAAATATTCAGAGGAAGAAATACGGAGACAAAGTTTGGAACAGAGACTTAAGGAAAGGCCTTCCAGAGACTGCCCCACCTGGGGATATAGCCCATACACATACAGCCACCGAACCCAGACAATATTGCCAAGAAGTACATGCTGACAGGAGCCTGATAGAGCTGTCTCCTGAGAGGCTCTGACAGAGCACGGCAAATATAGAGGTGGACTCTAGCAGCCAACCATTGAACTGCGAACAGGGTCCCATTGGGGGGAGTTAGAGAAAGGATTGAAGGACCTGAAGGGGTTTGCAACCCCATAAGAACAACATTACCAACCAACCAGAGCTCCCAGGGACTAAACCACCATCCAAAGAGTACACTTGGACAGACCCATGGCTTCAGCTGCATATGTAGCAGAGGATGGCCTTGTTGGGCACCAATGGGAGGAGACGTCCTTGGTCCTGTCAAGGCTCGATCCCTCAGTGTAAGGGAATGTTGGGGCAGGGAGGCAGGAAGGGGTGGGTGGATGGGTGGGGAAACACCTTCATAGAAGAAGGGTTGGGATAGAGGGTTTATGGATGGGAGAACAGGAAAGAGGGTAACATTTGAAATGTAAATTAAAAAACTATCCAAGAAAAAAAAAGAAAAGAAGAAAAAAAAAGAAAAGAAAAAAAAAAGAAAAAAAAAAAGAGGTGAGTTAGTGGGGGATGATATCTTAGCTGTGACACAAGCCTAACTTGGAGGAATAGTGGTGGATCTCAGGGAGCCTGCTCCTAAAATTCTGTCATTCAAGCTGATGGTTTCTTGTGGTAGTATTCTACCTCATGGCCCTTTATCTCTGTGCTCTGCTGTTGATTCTCGAGCACAGTGGCTGATGGCAGCCATGTTTGTGCTGTGACTTCATTAGTGGGTATAGACAAACAGATGTGGGAACCTGGTTTGCCCAGGGCTATCACAATTCTCTCCTCAAGACCTTTGGAACTATGACTAAGAGACTGATGCTGATGGTGTATAAGTCACAGGCTTGATCGTGGGTAGTGTAAGCTCAGAAGTAGAGAGGGCCACTCTTCATTGGAAGAATGAAAAATTAGAGCAAGCTGGTCCTTGCTGAGAGAAAGCAGCTTTCAAATACATTGAGGGATCCTAGGAAAAGTAGTGGATGGGGGAATAGTTGGTTCTGATTCTCTGCTACCCAGGACTCTGTTTCTTGTAAGCTGAACCACATTCATTCTTATTTGCTAAGACTCTTTTAAACACATCATGTATATAAGTAAGCCCTTAATTAAGAAAAAAAAAAAGCTTCCTTATCTGACAGTAAACGCTATTCCCTCCTCCCTCAACAAATCTTAAAATCTCATGTATCATCTTAACAGCTAATAGCTGGCAAATTTCAATTTTCTGCTTGTCACTAAAAGTGACAACTCAGGAGAGAGTATAGAAATTGATTTACCTAGCTAAAGTTATCCAAAGTAGGGAAGCTAAATAGGTCAGTGAATGGAGGCCCAAAGCATGGCATCTTTTTCCAAATAAAGCAGCGAGGAATCCACACAGGAAGTGGTGGGATACAAGGCAGTGTTTCTAAAGGGATAGGGAAAACAGCTCATCTTTGCTTTGAACTGTTGTCTCCTACATCCGTGAGCGTGTGGATTTAGAGCAGATCCTAAGTTAGTATTAGAAGACAAGACTCGCTATACGTGTTTCAATGGACTTCAAAGGACACGTAGACAGGCAAGTCCCCAACTTGCTCAAATAGACTTGAGGAGCAAAGAATCAGATGAAAGGGAGTCCATGTTACAAATCTCCCTGTATGAAATATGAAATCTACTAAAACAGTAGATCAGGGCACAAGTTCAATTAAGTGGAACCTAACCCATCAGAGCTTTTAATTATTATTATTATTTCTACTTAGATCATGTCTATAACAAAACAACATTGTCCCTGATTTATGTCTCTCAAACTTTTTCTATTGACATTTATTTATTTAGTCCCATTTTGGCCAAGTAAGAGAAAGCTGGAAAGACTTTTGGGCCCTCTAGCAGAGTGAGGCTACCTATTGGAAACCTTGGCTTTCACATTGTAATTAGCTGTCAGAAATCCTGTGTCAGGGCTGGAAGGCTCAGTCAGTAGTGTGCCTGCTGTGAAAATATGAGGACATGAGCTTTGGTCCCTGACAGCCATGTAGAAACCAGGGGTGGTTGTGCATGTCTGTGACCCTAGCCTTAGGAGAGTGGAGACAGGTGGATGCCTGGAGCTTGCTGGCCAGCCAGTCTAGCCAATCAGTGAGCTCTGGCTTTAGTGAGAACCTTTATCTTAAAAAGTAGAGAGTGATATTTCAAGACATTGAAATTGATAATGCAAGACAATTCATTGCAACTTTTGGTCTCTGTACCACTTTCACACATGCAATATAAACAACACATATACGTATGCACACACATATACACATGCGCTCTCACACATACACGCACACACATATACATATGCACATCCTCTTTAACATACACATACTCACACACACACACACACACACTCTCACACACACTGATGCCTAGATTTTAGTAGATAAGAAGAAAAGCAGAATATATGGGTTGGGACCTGGGGATCTGGAAGTTTCCAGATGATTCTAAAGTATGGTCAAATTAAAAGTCAGAGATCTTACATGGCTGACCTTAGAAGTGAAGCGACTGACCCAAATTGCCCCTTTGGGGACAAAGTTAGCTCTATAACCTAGGGCTTTCTAAGGCAATATAGTCCTTTCTCGCATGGCTCCCAGGTTTCCAGCAGCATAGGGCCAGCGTGTGCCCCCTGCAAGCCAGTGCTAGCTCACTTGAAGTGCTCTCTATTCACCTGGAGGTCTTCTGCACTTGGTTTCTGTCTCATAGGTCTTGAGTGGGGCTGATAATTGCATTTTTAACACATATTCTGGCCCGAGTCCCACACTTGGAGATCTACCTTTTTAGGCTATTTCAGGATGCCATCCTGAACCACGACACACCTGTCTAGCATCAGACACTGGATTTGAGCTCCTCTTCTGTGCAGTTGAAGTTTCTCTTTGTTTTTCCACAACGCTATTCTATTCAGTTGAGGTAAGACTTAATAACTGCACACAAACTGCCCTTTGCTGGAGGAATCCGCTAGCCATGTGCTTTGTGGAATAGCATTTGGCTACATTATTCCTGTGGAACTTTATTTTGAAGCTCATTCCCGAGGGAGAGAAGGATGTACTTCATAATGGGCAACACCAAGGAGGTTAAAGTTCCCTGACAAGGACCATTCGTTAGGTGGGATTCGTGTCTGCGCTCCGCTTGTCGGCCTCCACATGTGGCTGGAGATGGAAAGGCTGACGGGTGGTAGAGTGAAAGTGGGGCACCTGAGGAAATCCAGGCCTAATCCTCTCCCATAAAACAAAGTGGAAGCCAAGCGGAAGGTTGAAACCTAAAAGCAGATGGCGGGGCTCCTCCGTATGGGGCTGTAAGTGGGGAGGGGACCTTTGTGACAGAGCATTTGTATATTTGGGGGATCTGGACAAAGCGGTGCTGTAAATGCCACGCAATCTACAGATTCTGTGATGGGAGCCCATCTCATGATAGCTGTAGCTAGATTGGGGGGAAGATAGCTGCTTTGCCTATGTGTTTCGTGCGTGCGTTTGGGAGCATAGAGGCTGATTCCTGCTGGTGTGAGCAGGACGAACATGGCGGACGGAAGAAGACACGGCTGCTAAGTGACATCCTTGTAAGGGCTTCTGCTAGGGACAAACTGACTTTTTGGTCACAGAGAGGCTCTGTGTGAAGCTAGGGATGGGGTGGTGGTTGAGTTGTGACTCAGAACATTTTCTTTAAAGGGCAGGTGTATGGAGTTGCTGAGTGAAGCAGGCCATTCCAGTTCCAACAGATTTTTTTATTATATAAGGCCACAATCCTTTGCACGATGCTGCCTGGTATTGCAGGGCTGCCCCATTTACAGATATCAAGCCATAGCTAACATCCTTCAGGGGACAATGAACATCCCCGATCCTTTAAGGTTCTATCCCCTGTCTTTGTCTGCCCACAGAATACCTTTGATGGACGAAAAGCATTCCTTAGCATACAAAGGCATAGCTCACTGGACCTTTGAAAACTATTCTCTCTGGGGGGGAAAGTACCATATGGGCGATTTAGAAATCCATTTTTAAAATCCAAAGAGCCCTTTCTAATTGCAGTTTTGAAACAATCCTGCAGAGCTGTGTGCTTTGGGGGAGGGACATCCCTTTTGTCTCCAACCCCCGAGGAACACGTGCTCCGTCTCAAAGTGGATGAATCAAGCAGGCAGATTTCTCAATTGTAGTTTAAGCTGAGTGGACCCTTCGGATTTTCCCGGGGCTCGTCGGAATTCTATTTCTGGGAGGCCGCATTGTGATCAAGTAAGACAAGAGAAGGAGGGGGAGGGAAGGGGAGGGGAGAAGAATCAGAATGAGAAACATGTGAAGAGAAAACAGATGTCTCCATGTCACCCGCAGAGCGCGCGTTTGTGCTGTTCCAGTCTGGAGGGACAGCTTTGGATGCGAACAGTAAACATAAACAAGAAGGAACGGATGGCCCCGGAGTCTCTCTGTGGGGTTGTCCCAAACCTGTAGTCTGGCTTCTGAGAGCTTCGGCAAGCTGCCTAAGTGCCTGGGAAGGAGCCAAGAGTGGGCCCTCCTTTGGGACTACAGGAAAAGGCCCTCTTGAATTCCGCCTGACTCTCACTCAGTCATGTCTCTCTTTCTCCCTAGAATTTGCTTTCTCTTAGGTCTGGAAACAGGATAGGTGGAGCCAGAGGCTCACACCCTCCCCAGCCTGCCCTTTTCTGGCTCCCACTGTTGAAATTCTATAGCTCTAGCTTCCTGGGCCTTCAGTGCTGGTGACCAGTTCAGTGAGACTTTCAATGTCTACTTGTATAGGCCAGTGAGTAGGTCTCAGCACATGGTGCCTAGACCAAAGGCATCGACACTTTCTGGATAATACTCCATCCCAGAAATGGACACCCTTCTGGGCTAAGAACTCTGGGAGACCCACACCCTTGCAACTGATCAAGCCTTCAGATTCCTGCTAATTCCCGAGACTGACCCTTATGAGAGACTGCACTGGGCAGAATTCAGCCATAGACAGAATTGAATTTCCCCATCTGAACTTGGAGTTCTGAAGCAGGTTAATGGGAGAGGTGCAGTTAAGGGGAAGCAATATTTGACTCCTCTTTTGTTCTACTCTATGACTCTCTTTTGTCTAAGTGTTAGATCTACCCTGCGGCCACCACCAGTAAGGTTGGCCTTGGGTAGTGAGGCTAAATAAATGATGTTGTCTGTCCACTGTGGACCTTGCCAGCATCTTCTTTTTCTGTCACATGGTTTGGAGGTGTCCTCTGGGCTGTCTTCTTTGGAGCTGTTCCAAATGCACATGCACATACATGTGGAGAGAGAGAGAGAGAGAGAGAGAGAGAGAGAGGGGGAGGGAGGGAGGGAGAGGGAGAGGGGAGGAGAGGGGGAGGGAGAGGAGAGGGAGGGAGAGGGAGAGGGGGGAGGGGAGGAGAGGAAGGAGGGGGGAAAGGGGGGAGAGGGGGGAGGAGGGGAGGGAGGGAGGAGGAGAGGGGGAGAGGGAAAAGGAGAGAGGCAGAGGTAGAGGGAGAGGGAGAGGGAGGGAGAGAGGGAGAGGGAGAGGCAAATCAAAGACTCAGAGGCCATCTTGGATGCTTTCACTTTCTGGATGTGAGCCAGAGAGAGGCACCCAGTAGAGATTCTTTGAGAAAAACTCTTGTTACGTGTTACTCATGGAATTGCTTTCTGCATGTTTTGACTGAAGACCTTTCTTTCTTTTTTTAAAAAGATTTATTTATTATATGAGTACACTGAGCTGTCTTCAGACACACCAGAAGAAGGCATTGGATCCCATTACAGATGGTTGTGAGCCACCATGTGGTTGCTGGGAATTGAACTCAGGACCTCTGGAAGAGCAGTCAGTGCTCTTAACCGCTGAGCCATCTCTCCAGCCCAACTGAAGACTTTTCAACTACAGATTAAATCATCCATGTGTCCACTGAAATGAACTCCTCCTTCCTCTTCATCTTTGAGTCAGTCATACTGTGTCAGTGATTCCTCCCAATGAGCTTCATGAACGCTGATGTACACATTGTTGCGAGCACAGAGAACACCTCCTCCTTGGGTCTTGGGGTTAGTTTGGTTTTCTTGTGCCAAATATCTTTCAGGTTGCTCATACATCCTGAGACTTCTAAGGAGTATAACTGGAGGAAGCCAGCTACCCCCTTTTTATTCCTCTCTGTCTTCTTGGCAAGAGCACAAAACTTAATCCTGACCTTCCTTGAATGATCCATTATGGTATGGAAGGGGCAGCCATTCCAAGATAAGAAGTGGTTTCCCTCCTATGTTTGGCCTCTCAGGTGGAGCCAGGAACCATACCGAGAGGAAGTCACACTTCACTGCTTTTTGGATGATATTGGAAAGATTAAATTATTAAAGGCTTTAACTGGTTCTTGACAGTGTTGTGACACTTTTGCAGCGTGTCCTAATTTTTCAGGAAAGGACTTCCCAAGTCTTTTCTGAGCTTGGTGCAGAGGTTTGGTGAAAAAGAAAGAGACCACGTCTCTTCGACAGAGGGGATTTCCCAGCTCCTATTCCCTGGTGACCTCTGTGAGACAGATAGGGAAGTCATTTCTGTTGAACGTCCTACCATCCAGGAAGAAGGCATTGAAGTCCTCAAATGGTGACCACTGATTGGATCCTTCCCTGTGGGAGCTGGAGAAGCATCACAGGTGAGGGGAGAGAGGTTAGTTGGGGAACTAGACACAGGCTGTTGGACAAGGTGACCTTATGTGTCACACACATTTTGGTACTGAAAGTACCAAGTATTGGAGTTCAGGTGAAAACAGTGGGCCAGGTCTAAAGATGTACAGGGTCAGCGATGGGGGCCGGAGTCTTGAAGGCGGTATCGGGGAACATGGATTCTGTGAGTTGGGATCTGTAGTCAGCCATTTCATAATGTGGTCCATCTGTTCCAGTCACCTCCTGTTGCTCTCTCTACTGATCCCTTTTCTCCAATGCTTCCACTTACACACCCCCTTCCTCACCTCCATCACCCACCTCCCTTCCCCACCTCTCTCACTCATCCCCTTCCTTACCTCACTAGATCCACCTCCCTCCTTCACCTGTCTTGTTTTGTTCCCAAGGAGGTGAACCCATGTAAAGCAAAGTTGTGAAAATTGATCTTATTCATTTGCTCAACAAATCAAATCCATATCAGGAAATGAAACCCGATGTCTGTGAGGTGGGGGAGGGGAGTTATTAAAAACGATTTGTTTGTTTTGTTTTGTAAACACTTCAAGGGTTTTGGTGTGATTATACTATTAAGGGTAAAACAGTGAGATGGTAGGTCTGAGTTCTATTGGTTAAAACAAGTGGTGCTGTCTGTCAGCTTGAGAAAGGAAGCACTAGGTAGGAAAGCCCATTGGGTCGTTCCAAGGTCATGGCCGGTTATTGATTTTAGCTCATCAGGAGGGCTTTCTCTTTCTATTTGAGCGGGTTGCCGCTGGCTCTGGTATCATTTACTTAGTGAAGGCAGGGCAGGAGATAAAGGATCCAAGGAAGGTGAGGATGAGGACATGTTCTCCCACCTCCTTCCTACTGGGATGCTGTGAGCTACCTGCAACTCCCTCCCCAAGGCAGTCCTCTCCACTCAGCTTGTCTCTCTGCTACCTCCCTTCTCTATTACTTCAGGACAAGGGGTGAGGCATGGGGAGGTAGTAGCCCCTGCTGTTGTTGCTTTTAAGTTTCCCTCAGTTTAACCCAGCTTTGGAAACAATCACTCTTTTTGGCCATTCTCAGATTTCTCAGCTTTGAGAATGCTGTCCTTGGCCTTCCAGAACCTTGGCAGGGAAGCCTGACAGATACAACTTGCACTGAGAAAAACCGTCCCTGCCTTCTTGTTTATAGAGTTCATATCCTCTCTGCTTTGCCTTGTGCATGGCCCATTATCGTCCCATTTGCAGCATCACAACTTTGCAGCTTCAGCTCTTAATACTGCAAGCGACCATGTTTCTGAATTTCTAATTAAAACATCTGTACGAGTATCAGATGAGCTGTTCTTACTTCTAGGGCGTATCATATTTGCCCAAAAACTCGTAAATTGGCTCATTTGCTGAAATATTCCTGGTGCCATATCCGTGGCTTTGGCTTCAGGTACTCGCATAATAATAGAATATTTATAGCGGGCAGGGGCTGACAGTGGTTCCTTTAGATGGGGAAAGGCCATTGCAGGTGCTGTAACGGACACAGAACTTTATTTATTCATTATGCATGCTTATGGTCTATGCCTGTTTATATTTGTGTTTATGTGGTTGGTGTTCCCACACACACATCTGTGGGAGACAGATGTTAACTTTGGCATCTTTCTCTATTACTTTCTGCCTTATTTTTTTTGAGACAGTCTCTCACTGAACCCAAAACTCACCGATTTAGCTAGACTAATTGGCCAGTAAGCCCCTGGGATCCTCCTGTCCCTGTCCCACCAGTGAGGTTATAGGCGTGATCCATCACACCCTACTTTAATATGACTTCTGAAGATGTGAACTCAAATACTTGCTCAGCAAGTATTTTACCCACTGAACCATCTCCCTAGCCCATAATTCTAATACACAATGGGATGACTTGCCATAAGTATACATTATGAAATAATTAAACTAAGCCAATGGACATACCCATCACCCCATATACTTACCAGATTTCTGATTAGAATGTTGAAGATCTACTCACTTAGCAATGTGGGTATAAATTGTTTATTGTTCACCATGGCTGTGCTGGTTCCACAATAGATCCCCAAACTTATTTACTCGAACTGAAACTTTATATTCCTTGACAACATCTCTCCTCCAGGCCCCAGTCACTCTCTGCTTCTATGAGTTGAGCATCTGTAGATTCCACATGCATTTGGGATTGCCTGGTATTTGGCTTTCTGTGCCTGGCTTGATTCATTTAGCACACTGTGCCCCACATTTCATCTGCATTTTTCAGTAATCAAGGGTTTTTCAAAGAATCAAGAGTATTCCATTGTCTACATCTCATACTTTGTCAATGGACATTTTGGACATTTTCATAGCTTGGCTAGTGTGGCTAGTGCAGGAGTAGACACAGAAGTTATACAAGTCTCTTCTGCATACTAATTTCCTTTCCTTTTGATATATGGCCAGCATTTTGATTGTTGGGCCATACATGGTTCTATTTTTAGCTACTTGAGAAACTTGCATTTTTTTCTCATAATGGCTGTACCCTTTTATATCCTTACTGACAGCATTCTTGTTAAAATTAGTTCTTTTAAGATTTAATTAATTAGCTTATTTTATTTTGGGGGTTGTTTTGCCTGAATGTATGTCTGTGCAATAAGTATGCAGCACCCATGGGGACCCAGAGGATCCTATGGAACTGGAATCATAGACACTCGTTAGCCACCAGGTGGATACTGGGATGAAAACCTGGGTCCTCGGTTTTGATTTTCATGCCTTTAGTGATAGTGAGGCTGGGGTTTTTTTCTTTGATGTAATTGTTGGCCAGTTGTAGGTCTCGTTTTGAGAGGTATTTTTTTCCCCCTTGATGGCAGACACTTTTTAGTCTGACATAATTTCCTCCTCCACCATTTGCCTGTTTCAGGTTTTGTTTCCTGTGCTTTTGGAATCAGATTAAGAAAAACAAACAAGAGTCAAGCTGCAGGAGCCCTGCGGTCCAGACTGCACCCTGATCTGAATGGACCTGGTCAAAGAGCTCCCTGCACCCAAATCCCGTGGGAGGGAGAGCTAGACTTTCAGAGGGGCAGACACACCTGGGCAACCAGAGGAGGCTACTCTCTGCCCACATTTCTGACTCTAGAGGAAAACTCCTAGCACCATCTGGGTCCCCTGAGCTCAGGGACCTAGGAGAAATAGGGGCAGGCCCTTCTGGTTACTGCCCACAGGGACAGCTGAAAGCCAGTGGAAGGAAAGACTACAGGCCTGAAAGCAGAACACTCTGTTCCCATAACTGGCTGAAAGAAAACAGGAAAACAGGTCTACAGCACTCCTAACACACAGGCCTATAGGATGGTCAAGCCACTGTCAGAAATAGCAGAACAAGGTAACATCAGAGACAACCTGATGGTGAGAGGCAAGCGCAGGAACCCAAGCAACAGAAACCAAGACTACCTGGCATCACTGGAACCCAATTCTCCCACCAAAGCAAACATCGAACTCCAAACACACCAGAAAAGCAAGATCTAGATTTAAAATCACATTTGATCATGATGATGGAGGATTTTAAGAAAGACATAAAGAACTCCCTTAGAGAAATGCAGGAAAACACAAGCAAACAAGTAGAAGCCCTTAAAGAGGAAACACAAAAATCCCTGAAAGAATTACAGGAAAACACAAACAGGTGAAGGAATTGAAAATGGAAATAGAAACAATAAAGAAAGCACAAAGGGAGACAACCCTGGATATAGAAAACTAAAGGAAGAGACAAGGAGCCATAGATATAAACATCAGCAACAGAATACAAGACATAGAAGAGAGAATCTCAGGAGCAGAAGATTCCACAGAAATCATTGACACAATGGTCAAAGATAATGGAAAATGGAAAAAGCTACTGGTCCAAAACATACAGGAAATCCAGGACACAATGAGAAGATCAAACCCAAGGATAATAGGTATAGAAGAGAGTGAAGACTCCCAACTCAAAGGCCCAGTAAGAAAGAAGAAAACTTCCCTAACCTAAAGAAAGAGATGTCCATAAACATACAAGAAGCCTACAGAACTCCAAATAGATTGGACCAGAAAAGAAACTCCTGTCACATAATGTCAAAACACCAAATGCACAAAACAAAGAGAGAATATTAAAAACAGTAAGGGAAAAAGGTCAACTAACATATAAAGGCAGACCTATCAGAATTACACCAGACTTCTCACTAGAGACTATGAAAGTCAGAAAATCCTAGACAGATGTCATATAGACCCTAAGAGAACACAAGTGCCAGCCCAGGTTACTGTATCCAGCAAAACTCTCAATTAACATAGATGGAGAAACCAAGATATTCCATGACAAAACCAAATTTATAAATATCTTTCTATAAATACAGCCCTACAAAGGATAATAAATGGTAAAGCCCAACACAAGGAGGCAAGCTACACCCTAGAAAAAGCAAGTAAACAAAGAGAAGACAAGCACACAAACATAATCTCACTTCCAAATACGAAGATAACAGGAAGCAACAATCACTATTCCTTAATATCTCTCAACATCAATGGACTCAATTCCCCAATAAAAAGACACAGATTAACAAACTGGATATGTAACGAGGACCCAGCATTTTGCTGCCTACAGGAAACACACCTTAGAGACAAAGACAGACACAACCTCAGAATAAAAGGCTGGAAAACAACTTTCCAAGCAAATGGTCTGAAGAAGCAAGCTGGAGTAGCCATTCTAATATTGAATAAAATCGATTTTCAACCAAAAGTCATCAAGAAAGGTAAGAAAGGACACTTCATATTCATCAAGGAAAAATCCACCAAGATGAACTCTCAATCCTAAAGATCTATGTTTCAAGTACAAGGGCACCTACATACATAAAAGTAACCTTACTAAAGCTCAAAGCACACATTGTACCTCACACAATAATAGTAGGAGATTTGAACACCCCACTCTCCCACTTTCCATGGACAGATCATGGAAACAGAAATTAAACAGAGACAGACTAACAGAAGTTATGAACCAAATGGACTTAACAGATATTTATAGAACATTCTATCCTAAAACAAAAGGATATACCTTCTTCTCACCACCTCATGGTACTTTCTCCAAAATTGACTATATAATCGGGTACAAAACAGGCCTCAACAGATTCAGAAAGATAGAAATAATACCATGCGTCCTATCAGACCACCACGGGCTAAATAACAATAAGGAAAGAACGCCCACATATACATGGAAGTTGAACAACGCTCTACTCAATGATAACCTGGTCAAGGAAGAAATAAGGAAAGAAATTAAAGACTTCTTAGAATTTAATGAAAATGAAGGTACAACATACCCAAACTTATGGGACACAATGAAAGCTGTGCTAAGAGGAAAACTCATAGCTCTGAGTGCCTGCAGAAAGAAGCAGGAGAGAGCTTATGTCAGCAGCTTGACAGCACACCTAAAATCTCTAGAACAAAAAGAAGCAAGTACACCCAGGAGGAGTAGAAGGCAGGAAATAATCAAACTCAGAGCTGAAATCAACCAAGTAGAAACAAAAAGAACTATACAAAGAATCAACAGAACCAAAAGCTGGTTCTTTGAGAAAATCAACAAGACAGATAAACTCTTAGCCAGACTAAGGAGAAGACACAGAGAGTGTGTCCAAATTAACAAAATCAGAAATGAAAAGAATCAGAGGAAATTCAAAAAATCATCAGATCCTACTACAAAAGCCTATATTCAACAAAACTTGAAAATCTGGAGGAAATGGACAATTTCCTAGACAGATACCAGGTACCAAAGTTAAATCAGGAACAGATAAACAATTTAAACAACCCCATAACTCCTAAAGAAATAGAAGCAGTCATTAAAAGTCTCCCAACCAAAAAGAGCCCAGGTCCCGATGGGTTCAGTGCAGAATTCTATCAGACCTTCATAGAAGACCTCATACCAATACTATCCAAACTATTCCACAAAATTGAAACAGACAGAGCGCTACTGAATTCCTTCTATGAAGCCACAATTACTCTTATACCTAAACCACTCAAAGACCTAACAAAGAAAGAGAACTTCAGACCAATTTCCCTTATGAATATCGACACAAAAATACTCAATCGAATTCTTGCAAACCGAATCCAAGAACACATTAAAACAATCATCCATCATGATCAAGTAGGCTTCATCCCAGGTATGCAGGGATGGTTTAATATATGGAAAACCATCAATGTAAACAAAGAAAATGAAAGATAAAAACCACATGATCATTTCATTAGATGCTGAGAAAGCATTTGATAAAATTCAACACCCCTTCATGATAAAAGTCCTGGAAAGAATAGGAATTCAAGGCCCATACCTAAACATAGTAAAAGCCACATACAGCAAAAGTGTAGCTAACATTAAACTAAATGGAGAGAAACTTGAAGCAATCCCACTAAAATCAGGGACTAGACAAGGCTGCCCACTCTCTCCCTACTTATTCAATATAGTTCTCAAAGTCCTAGCCAGAGCAATCAGACAACAAAAGGCGAGCAAAGGGATACAGATTGGAAAGGAAGAAGTCAAAATATCACTATTTGCAGATGATATGATAGTATATTTAAATGATCCCAAAAGTTCCACCAGAGAACTACTAAAGCTGATAAACACCTTCAGCAAAATGACTGGGTATAAAATTAACTCAAATAAATCAGTAGCCTTCCTCTACACAAAAGAGAAACAAACCGGGAAAGAAATTAGGGAAACGACACCCTTCATAAAAGTCCCAAATAATATAAAATACCTTGGTGTGAATTTAACCAAGCAAGTGAAAGAGCTGTATGATAAGAACCTCAAGCCTCTGAAGAAAGAAATTGAAGACCTCTGAAGATGGAAAGATCTCCCATGCTCATGGATTGGCAGGATTAATATAGTAAAAATGTCCATTTTACCAAAAGCAATCTACAGATTCAATGCAATCTCCATCAAAATTCCAATCCAATTCTTCAAAGATTTAGACAGAACAATTTGCAAATTCATCTGGAATAACAAAAAACCCAGGATAGCTAAAACTATCCTCAACAATAAAAGGACTTCCGGGGGAATCACTATCCCTGAACTCAAGCAGTATTACAGAGCAATAGTGATAAAAACTGCATAGTATTGGTATAGAGACAGGCAGATAGACCAGTGGAATAGAATTGAAGACCCAGAAATGAATCCATACACCTATGGTCACTTGATTTTTGACAAAGGAGCCAAAACCATCCAATGGAAAAAAGATAGCCTTTTCAGCAAATGGTGCTGGTTCAACTGGAGAAGAAGAATGCAAATCAATCCCTTCTTATTACCCTGTACAAAGCTGAGGTCCAAGTGGATTAAGAACATCCACATCAAACCAGATACACTTAAACTAATAGAAGAAAATGTGGGGAAGCATCTCGAACACATGGGCACTGGTGAAAATTTCCTGAACAAAACACCAATGGCTTATGATCTAAGATCAAGAATTGAGAAATGGGATCTCATATAACTACAAAGCTTCTGTAAGGCAAAGGACACTGTTCTTAGGACAAAATTGCAACCAACAGATTGGGAAATAATCTTTACCAATCCTACAGCTGATAGAGGGCTTATATCCAATATATACAAAGAACTCATGAAGTTAGACTGCAGGGAGACAAATAACCCTATTAAAAAATGGGGTTCAGAGCTAAACAAAGAATTCACAGCTGAGGAATGTCAAATGGCTGACAAGCACCTAAAGAAATGTTCAACATCTTTAGTTATAAGGTAAATGCAAATTAAAACAACCCTGATATTCCACCTCACACCAGTCAGAATGACTAAGATCAAAAACTCTGGCGACGGATGTAGATCTCTCCTGAGAGACACAGCCAGAATACAGCAAATACAGAGGCAAATGCCAGCAGCAAACCACTGAACTGAGAATAGGACCCCCGTTGAAGGAATCAGAGAAAGAACTGGAAGAGCTTGAAGGGGCTCGAGACCCCTTATGAACAACAATGCCAAGCAACCAGAGCTTCCAGGGACTACGCCACTGCCTAAAGACTATACATGGACTGACCCTGGACTCTGACCTCATAGGTAGCAATGAATATCCTAGTAAGATCACCAGTGGAAGGGGAAGCCCTTGGTCCTGCTATGACTGAACCCCCAGTGAACGTGATTGTTGGGGGGAGGGCGGCAATGGGGGGAGGATGGGGAGGGGAACACCCATAAAGAAGGGGAGGGGGAGGGATTAGGGGGATGTTTGCCCGGAAACCGGGAAAGGGAATAACACTCGAAATGTATATAAGAAATACTCAAGTTAATAAAAAAAAAACAAAAAAAAAAAAACAAAAAAAAAAACCCTCCAGCGACAGCAGATGCTGTGGATGTGGATGTGGATGTGGATGTGGAGAAAGAGGAACACTTGTCCATTGTTGGTGGGATTGCAGACTGGTACAACTGGTACAACCATTCTGGAAATCAGTCTGGAGGTGCCTCAGAAAATTGGACATTGCACTACCTGAGGACCCAGTTATACCTCTCTTGGGCATATACCCAAAAGATGCTCCAACATATAACAAAGATACATGCTCCACTATGTTCATAGCAGTATTATTTATAATAGCCAGAAGCTGGAAAGAACCCAGATGCCCTTCAACATAGGAATGGATACAGAAAATGTGGTACATCTGCACAATGGAATATTACTCAGCTATCAAAAACAATGACTTTATGAAATTCATAGGCCAATGGATGGAACTGGAAAATATCATCCTGAGTGAGGTAACCCAATCACAGAAAAACACACATGGTATGCACTCATTGATAAGTGGATATTTGCCCAAATGCTAGAATTACCCTAAATGCACAGAACACATGAAACTCAAGAAGGATGACCAAAATGTGAATGCTTCACTCCTTCTTTAAAAGGGGAACAAGAATACCCTTAGGAGGGGATAGGGAGGCAAAGTGTAGAACAGAGGCTGAAGGAACGCCCATTCAGACCCTGCCCCACATGTGGCCCATACATATACAGCCGCCAAACTAGATAAGATGGATGAAGCAAAGAAGTGCAGGCTGACAGGGACTGGATGTAGATCTCTCCTGAGTGACACAACCAGAATATGGCAAATACATAGGTGAATGCCAGCAGCAAACCACTGAACTGAGAGTGGGACCCCCATTGAAGGAATCACAGAAAGGACTGAAAGAGCTGAAGGGTCTTGAGACCCCATATGAACAACAATGCCAACCAACCAGAGCTTCCAGAGACTAAGCCACTACCCAAAGACTATACATGGACTGACCCTGGGCTCCAACTGTATAGGTAGCAATGAATAGCCTAGTAAGGGAACCAGTGGAAGGGGAAGCCCTTGGTCCTGCCAAGGGTGGACCCCCAGTGAACAAGATTCTTAGGGGGAGGGTAGTAATAGGGGGGAGGATGGGGAGGGGAACACCCATATAGAAGGGGAGGGACAGGGTTAGGGAGATGTTGGCCTGGAAACCGGGAAAGGGAATAACATTTGAAATGTAAATAAGAATTAACCAATTTAATAAAGATGGGAAAAAAGAAAAGCAAACAAAAAACAAAACAAACAAAAATCATCGCCCAGAAAAATCTCCTCTGTTCTTTTTTTCCAATAGTTTCACAGATTCAGGCCTTGTGCTTAATCTTTGAGCATATGTTAAATTGATTTTAGTACAGTGTGGAGCCAAAGGTGCAATCCCATTTATCTGAATGCGGAAACCTAGCTTTCCTAACACAGGTCGTTGACAACCGTCTTTCCTGCTTTGTTTTCCTGCAACATTTGTTAGTGATCCATTTACTGCGAACACGTAGATTCACCTTCCGGGCCTTCCGTTTTGTTTTCTTAGTTTGTAAGTCTGTTCTTCTGCCTGTACCAGGCTGTGCTGAGATTGTCATTCTGTAATGTCAGCTGGAATAAGGAGAGTAGTGCCAGCATTGTTCTTTTTGCTTAACATTTTGTTGTTGTTGTTGATGTTGTTATTTGGGTTTACACAAATACCTACAGTTCTATGTGGAGGGTTTTCAGTTCTAATCATTTATTGTGTCTAGTGCTATTAAACACACTCACACGGTAGAGCCACCATAAATGTTAATTTCTAGATAAAAAAGTCACTCCAAACAGAAACTCTGTGCCTTTAGTGAATTTAATGCACTGACTCCCTCCTCCTAGCCCCTGTTAACCTCAATCCTATTTTTTTATTTATATGGATTTGCTTCTTTTATACACTCATGCATTTGAAATCAATATTGTCCCTCTGTGTCTGCCTTGTTTCTCTTAGCATAATGTCTTCAACCCATGGTTAGCATATCTGAGTTTCATCCCTCTTTTAAACTAAGAAAATATTTCAGAGAGAGAGAGAGAGAGAGAGAGAGAGAGAGAAAATATATACATAAATAAATACATGGATAGTTTATCCACATATTTGGGTCGCTCCTACATTTTGGCTATTGTTGTACAAGGTGTATAAATTAAATTCAAGTCTGTTTCCTCTCCCTGGTGTATGTAGAGTCTGGTTCTTTCCTTTCAGCTATTCAGGGAGTTAGAGTGAGTGAGGGGCCCCTTTATGAGACCCTTCCCTCGGCTGAGAGTCAGCAGGCTGCCCAGTTCAGTTCACAGAGGAGGGAAAATGGCCTTGGAAGCTGTCTGGTTACATTACCTTTTCAATTTCTGAAATACCTCAATCATCTTTCCCAGGGTTGGATCCAATTTCTCCCTCTCTGAAGCAATTCTGCTTTCGCTCAGTCCTGCTTCAGTGAGCAGGTGAGCTGTCAGGGCCTGGGTAGGCTGAAGAGTTTGCCTTGCTTGTGTCCAGATGCCGTTGCACTAGACTCCAAAGGGATGGTAGTTAAAGGTTTATGTTTACTCTGAGCCAGCTTTGAGCTCTTGCCAAAGACTTTCTTTATGAAACAGGAAGTAGCTGGCTCAGTTTCCGGTGCTTTTTCTAGCAGTCTGCGTAACCCATCTCTTTTAATTTGATTTAAAAACCCATGATGCCAGTGTTCGTGCCCCTATTTTACAGGTTGAGAAACTGAGGATCACTCAAGTACCTGGCTCAAATCTAGTAGCATGATTGGGACTTGGGCTCTTGATTGAGCTGTTTTCATATCCACTGGGCCACCATCCAATTGGTAGCTTCTCCTCTGTTCCCATTCACGGGGCGGGAGGTTGGGGAGTTCCCAAGTCTTGCTATCTATCACTGGGACTTCACTGGATGATTTGGAGTCACTTTAGAGAGGGATTGTATAGTTACTTTTCTGTTGCTGTGATAAGATGCCATGACCAAGACAACTTATAGAAGAAAAAGTTTATCTTGGGGGTTATACTTACAGAGCATTTAAGTCTATGGCTATTATGGTGGGAAGCTAGCAGCAGGCTGGCAGGCTGGTCCAGTGCTGGAGCAGTAGCTAAGAACTTACATCTTGAGACATAGCCACCAGGCAGAGAGAGCTAACTGGTAATGGTGTGGGTTTTTGAAACTACAGATCCACCTGAGTAATGTACTCTTCTAACAAGGCCACACCCCTAAATCCTTCCCAAACAGTTCCAAGCAACTGGGGACCAAATATCCAAATATATGGACCTATGAGGAACACTTTCATTCAAACCACAATAGGGACATATGATATGCATTTTTTCCTGTATATCATCCAACGCTTAGTGCATAGTAGGTTTTCTATAATGTACAGAAAGTTGAGCTGTAAGTGGAACAGCAAGCATTTGTTTTATCAGGTCATTTCTTTTCAAGGGAGAGCAGAGTGGCAGAGTAGAGATGTCTATCAAATAATTTATCATATCTATCATCCCACATTGTTTCTCATTTTTCTTTCTTTTTTTTTCAAGGATCTTACAGGAATAGGCGTTCAGTGGCCCCCATAGCTAGAATCCAATCAAAGTACTGCAAGGCTCAGCCTTTGATGTCCTCTCCAAAGACTCCAGTTTTGAGAATTGCTTTCTTGATTGGCTATTGTGGACGGGGGAAGGAGAGGCCAGTGCTCAGGTAGGGCAGCAGGAGTGTCCCTGGAATTCCAATGGAGATCTGCTTTGAGTGCTTGGTAGTTATTCATGAGAACTCTTTCATATGGAATCACACTTCCTTGCAAATGAAAATATTTATATATGATAGCATTCGTGCAATTTGGAAAAAAAAATTGCAACCTGCACTGGCTTCCCTTTCTCTGTGTCTGGCATCCCGGAATATTTTCATTCCTTCCCCAATGTTAATAAAAAAGAAATCAAACTTTTGCAGGCTTCACTTAGTCTGACTTTCAATCAGATCAGTCTGTGCACTGAATATTTCCTTCTCTTCTTTCAGTATCCACGAGGGATTGTTTGTGGCCAGGCTGGTGGGTTTTAGCATTTGTTTACAACAAGAAAGATAGGTTTATTCTTTGGGAGTTATGTGTAACTCACAACTATATATTTCCTACCCTTCCTCTGTCTTTCCCATCTTCCCTGCCCTGCATTTGAATTTAGAAGACTTCACCCTCCTTCCCCAACCCAGCTTGCTGTTATTACAAAGTTAAGGAGTTATGGCTTAAAATATCGATCAAGGTTCTCTACAGAGGCTTTAGATCTCTCTGTTCTGCATTTTGATATGGCTGATTGAAAGTGGTGTGGGTTAAATTTGCTTAATAGGATGTTGCACTCCCCTCTTGAGTCAATTTTTATCCATTTTATCAAGTTACTTATTGATTACAGCTCTCACCACACTCACATTCGTTTTCTGGGAAACTTAAAAGAAATATTATGTTTCTTGCTTTGAGTAGGGTAGGAACATCGTAGCATCTAGCTCATTGGGGATTCCAGAGATCTCAATAGTTTAAAGTGACTCCGTGTCTTCACTGGGACTTGGCTCAGAATCAGTATTGGCTATTTTGAATAGAACTCATATCAGAAGTTTGGTCTTTTGTGAACTAATGGCTCGTTGGTCTGATCTGAGGCCTCTAGTTTTTGCTGTTCTATTGATACTGGAACCTCACTGGGACTCCTCTCAGATATCCTGTTTTTTCCCTGTGTCATGAAGATCCTGTAGTTTCAGATCTGTAGAACTGGCCCCTTCATGTAACCTAGCAGTTCATCGATGTTGGGGTGAGCCAATTCAAAGCCCTGGATCTGGGCCTGAGAGGTCAGTTCACCAGGTCTCCAGCTCTCCTGCCCCTGGGGCAGATTTACCAGCTCTAGCCTGCCTCCCAGGTGAGGTTCAGGGCCTACACTCCCTATGTTGCAGCTGGTGAGGGACATAGCCAGTTTTTCACTCTCATGACCTCAGGGCCAGCTCTCCTGCCTGTCACGGGTGGAGAGGATCGAGGAAGAGGAGGAGTGCAGTCTCTCCCACATCTGTGCCTCTGCAGCACAGACAGAAGCAGGGCCAAGTTTCCTGCACTCATGTCCTCAGGTCAGCTCACCTGGAACCCCCACATCCAGGGCTAACAAAGCACTACTGTGCTGCCCAGGTGAGGGCCGGGGACAGCTCTTCTGCTCTCATGACCCCAGGGCCAGTTCATAGGTAGCAATGGGGGAGGGTGGGAAAGGGCATCTCTCCCTTGCCAATGCTACCACACAGGAGACAAGTTGTAGGGCCAGCTTTTCCACACTCATACCCTTGGGGTTGTCTCACCCATGCCCCTGCCATCAAGACCTACTGTGCTGCAGCAGGTGAGGGACAGGGCCAGTTCTCCAGCTCTAATGGTCCGGTTGGGGCCAGCTCTCCTGCCTGCTGTTGGCGGCAAGGGCAAAAGCATGTGTGTCAGGGAGTCTCTCCCTTGCCAACAAAGTCTGGCCTTCTTTTCCTCCATTAGCCTTATTTTTGGGGAATCTGTAGAGGCAATCTCATGCCTGAATAAAAGGAATCCAAAGGAAGGAGTGTGGCAGGCAGTTTGGCTTCCCCAAAGAAATGTCTGGTTAAATTGCCTGGTGAAGGGGAAGGGGCGGCTGTTCTCCTGCCTGGGTACAGAGTTGGGGTAGAGAGAATGCGCTTATTCTCCATCATGACCTGGCCAAATTTTCACACATGTTCAGTCTCCTCGATTTGGAATCAGATACGGAAAAGTCCAGTATGAGGGTATGATTCAGACCAGAGCTGTAACAACGAGTAGGATTCAGACCCCGAGATAGCCGTGTCTCTACCCTGCCCATTTCCATTATTGGAGTCATTTGAGATCCTGAAGAAAAAAGAAAAATGTGCTTTGCTATTGAGGGCAGTTTTGCTAATGTTAATGGTTATTTCTAGAGCCAAGTTCACAGGGGACTGTGATGTCAGCATGTGTAACCTGACAAACTTATCCTAAGAAAAATGTATGCTATATGTAGGGTTTTTTTCCTTTCAATTTTTGAGACAGTTTTGTGTAGCCCAGGCTAGCCTTGAAGTCACTATATATCTGAGGATGACCTTGAACTCTTGATCCTCTTCTCTCCATTCCTCTTATATACTTTATTGTTTTATTCATTTTTCAACTATTCACTTTATGCCACCATATCTAGTTTATTTTGTCTTGGGTTTTGAGCCCAGTGCTTGGTATGTTGCCAGGGACTCACCGATTGCGCTGCCCTGGGAGACGTCCCAGGAGGTAAGAAGGGACCCCAGGGACGCCTGGGAGATTCCCGTCTGGGTGCCGGTGAGGATTCGGCCATTCTCATGGATTGGAGAAAAGACCACTTCTTCTCTGTTTATCTGTATTTTCGGAAATTGGTCTTTTGTCTCTCTGTGTCTTAGGTCTTTGT